>NW_013637390.1:0-329 GCF_000695525.1 Brassica oleracea var. oleracea
TAGCTTCCACGACCACGAGAGGAATATCCTCCTCTGTTTGTGTAAAACGCCTGATGAGGAGAGACTTCAGTAGTAGCTTCATATGCCGTGAGTTTTTCATCAAAAGCAGTGAGCTTGAAGACTACATCATCAAAGTTCGGACCTGGAAAGCTATCCATCGTGTTTTCAATGACGGTTGTGATGGATTCGTACTCTCGTCCAAGACCACGAAGAACACCGTAGATCTTCTCTTGGTCGGAGAGGGGTGCACCAATGGACTCAAGCTGGTCACATAACGCTTTGATGTCAGCGACGTATTGCGAGAAAGTCTTGCTTCCTTTCTTCATAGA
>NW_013637391.1:0-329 GCF_000695525.1 Brassica oleracea var. oleracea
GAACAACAATCCACGCCTTCATACCAGCTAATAGCTAATCGAATAGCACGCTATGAAGATGCTTTAAAGGCTGGTGTAGTCTATAAGATTAAGAACTAGTCATCAACAACAAAACAAGTTACAAGGTTGCTTCTTACAAATTCTTAATTCAGTTCACTCAGCAAACTTTTATTGACCAAAAGGTATATAAAAGTTGAGGCTATAAGACATTGGTTATTTAGTATATATACTATATAAAAGTTGAGGTTATAAGTCAGTAGGAGCATCCATATAGGATTAAACCCACCAATCAAATTATGACAAATCATTATCTTAATTTTTGCTATCTA
>NW_013637392.1:0-329 GCF_000695525.1 Brassica oleracea var. oleracea
AAAAAAAAAATTAAAATTAAAATTAATAAATTTATTAAAATTTAAAATGATTTATATATATTAAACTGGTTTAAATTAAAACTGAGACAGATACATAATTACATAAATACAAAAAGAAAAACTAAATCAAAGACCAAAACTATTTGGTCAAGAAAATGAATCAAAACTTAAATCTAAGCCGCTGTTATTAGCATACGGGAGCTAACACTAAACCTAAATCTAAACCTAACATAAACTTCGTTTGTTTCTTCAGCCGCCACGCGAGCAAGGAACTTCGCGGACGTGAGGAGCCATTACGGAGCAGACGAGGAGAGGGGGCGTGATCGAGC
>NW_013637393.1:0-329 GCF_000695525.1 Brassica oleracea var. oleracea
AAACTAAACCGCAAAAGAGAATTCGGTTTCTACCTCTTGGTCGATGAGAAGCATCTCGAACCCGATAAGCATCTTCGTCACAACATTTCGAGCTTCCCAAAAATGGATCAACCGAAATCTCAACTCGCCTCCATGAGGTCCGAATTTCACATCCTTGAAAGACATCACTTCCACAGCTTTGGCGGAGACAATGGATTTTCCCTTGGCGCCAGAGGAGACAGCGGCTTTGCCTCTAACGCCTAAAGAGACACCGGTCTTCGTACCTGCAGAGGAATATGAGCGTTGAATTCATCAATGCGTTTATATTTTCTGTAGACTAAAATATCAAT
>NW_013637394.1:0-329 GCF_000695525.1 Brassica oleracea var. oleracea
CGTCACCTCCACCGGATTAACATTGAATTGTTGACTTCTTCTTCATTCTTTGCAAGCGCGTCCTCTTCTTCTCGTCTGAAATCGTCGGTCACACAACGGCGTTAAAGTGTCAGTGACGAGTAGTATGAGACCGTTCCTATTCCACTTCACATCGTCGATTCTTCTCAGATCTCTGGAACTACAGTAAGTTATCGGGTGTTTACCTTCGAATTTCTTCATATGTTGTTATTTTTCTTTTCTATTTGGGATATTTTTGGAATTAAGGTACTATAATTGGTAAATCTACAACCTCGTTACCATTGCATGTCGGATCTGATTTTTGCGCCGAA
>NW_013637395.1:0-329 GCF_000695525.1 Brassica oleracea var. oleracea
GATTTCTGACTGCTTTATCTATGCGTCGTTGCAATTGATCAATAGAGGTCCAATTCTGTTGATGACGCCTTGCATTTCTCTCCCGCCATATGTGATACACTATAGTTTGGAACAGCATCTTTGCAAAAATGTAGTCGAGACTCTTCCCTCCCATTTGCTGCAATCGGTTCACAGTCCACTCCCAGTCCAGATTAATATTTCTTCGCACAAGCTGTCGCGCCAAAGGCTCCCAGATCGTGTTTGAGTATGGACATGCGAAGAAGAGATGGTCTCTTGTTTCATCTCTCTCCCCATAAAGCTCACAACCCTGCATTATACCCCAATCTCTC
>NW_013637396.1:0-329 GCF_000695525.1 Brassica oleracea var. oleracea
GACTCGCACAGCCTGCAGTACGGTCCTCTGATCCTTCTTTCACTGCTCGCCACCCTCTCGATCACGTTCGCTGCGCTTTTACAGTTCCTGCAGATGTGCATCTGTGAAGAGTCACTCAGAGTGAACAGACGCTCGTGCAAGTTCGCTGATGCACCGTGAGCAATCAGGCAGTCTCGCTCCATCTCTCCGAACTTGATTCCACCGAACCTCTTCCTGTCTGCAACTGGCTGGCGCGTGAGTGGGTGAACTGGTCCGGTGTTCCTGAACTTGACCTTGTCCTCGGACATGTGGATGAGTCGCTGGTAGAAATTTGGGCCCATGAAGATGAG
>NW_013637397.1:0-329 GCF_000695525.1 Brassica oleracea var. oleracea
TTGTTATTGCTGTTGTTGTCTTCTTGTTGCCATGATAGAGTATATTCCTTCTGTGTTCATAATATATTACCTAAAAACATAAAGATTAATAAAGTTATTAATTTTTAAAAATATTATTTAACATATAGATTAGATACAATTTAGGCAATCATAAAATAAGTCTATTTAATTTGATTAGTCATACTATATCCAATAAATACAAAAATAACCTAAAATATAAAAACTACTTACATTTTGAAACAATTTTTTTTTCTATAACTACTTTCAATATGAAACAGATGGAGTATTATTTAGTGCAAAGAAATGTCATTGGTGTAAATAGTGGATTT
>NW_013637398.1:0-329 GCF_000695525.1 Brassica oleracea var. oleracea
CTTTATGGTAGGCCTTGTCGTACACCACTTTGTTGGACAGAAGTGGGGGAGCGGCGAGACTTAGAACCAGCAATGGTTCAGGAGACAGTGGAGCACGTAGAGATGCTCAAGACTCGGCTTAAGGAAGCCCATGACCGGCAGAAGAGCTATACAGATAAGCGCCGTAAAGACTTGGAGTTTCAGGTAGGAGACTTAGTATACCTGAAAATGAGGACATTCCAAGGAGGATCTAAGACTCGAAAGCTTAAGAAGCTTAAGCCGAGATATATGGGACCGTACCCTATTGTGGAGCGGATTGGAGCAGTGGCTTACATATTGCGGTTATCAGC
>NW_013637399.1:0-329 GCF_000695525.1 Brassica oleracea var. oleracea
AAGACGAAAAGGTTTGCTTACCTTGAGCTGAGATAGATCAGACAGAGGATCGTTCCATATGATTCTCATCATCATCATCCTTCGCTGGCCTCTCTTGTCTCTCAAATGCTCACTTGTCCTCATCGCTAACTCCTTGTGAAACAACTCACTAAGTGGCACCTCAACTGAAACTGATGCACCACAATCACCAGTCTTGTATTTCTTTATCTCAGATCCCTTACATCTCGCTATTCTAAGTTTACATCTCGCTACATCAACTTCATCATCACATGTTTGTCCTGCCTTTACTGGTGTCACAACAGTGTCACCAACACATGGGATCTGCCTTC
>NW_013637400.1:0-329 GCF_000695525.1 Brassica oleracea var. oleracea
GTAGAATTTATATTCCAATAATATTCCTTATTCCTCCAACTAAAAAATCATATCAGATCTTAATATTCAACCTTAAATATGCGTATCTTGTGCTAAGAACTGACCCAAACCCGAAAAAATTTATGAATACCTATTAGATTCAAATTTCTAGGATCCGAAGGACACAGATCCGAAAAAAATTGGACCAAACCCAACCCAAAGACTCAAACGTCCAGGCCTAAGTGTATGAATGAGCATTCAGGTACCCATTTGGGTACGAGTCAGTTCTTTAGGGTATTAGAATTTTTGAGTTCTTGGGTAGGGTTCGAGTCGGTCCTCCCAGATACGGA
>NW_013637401.1:0-329 GCF_000695525.1 Brassica oleracea var. oleracea
CTCAGCTAGCGGTAAATGCTTCTCCCAAAGTGTACCCCAGTCCACCACACAAGCCGCAATAAATCCTCCAATGATTGGATCGTCCGTTCTGATTGTCCATCCGTCTGCGGATGATACGATGTGCTCATGTGCACCTTAGTTCCCAAAGCTCTCTGGAATGCCATCCAGAAATTTGAAGCTAATTGTGGATCTCGATCAGACACAATGCTAACGGGAACACCATGGAGTTTTACAATTTCCCTCATGTAGAGTTCCACACACTTATCCACGCCATCTGACATTTGGAAAAGAAGGAAATGTGCGGACTTAGTTAAGCGGTCCACTATCAC
>NW_013637402.1:0-329 GCF_000695525.1 Brassica oleracea var. oleracea
CTGGCTACCAGATCGAGACCGTCCGATTTTCACCGCTTGAGAACCTTCCTCGGAGAGCATCCATCGATCTAACCCATCGAGATCTCGTCCGAAACCCAAGCCAAACGGTTAACCACACACCAACATGGATCTATGATATCACTCGAGCAAATAACCGCCTACAATCAATCCATCACCTCCGACTTCCATGCAGCGGTTTCAGATGATAGATCAAGAGACAGAGAGGCTTTGAAGCGCCGACTCATAGATCGAGAAGAAAGAGAATAAAAACTGTGAGCCAAAGAAAACAAGACCGAAGAAGGCGATACTAGAGGAGCTACCACCCCCCG
>NW_013637403.1:0-329 GCF_000695525.1 Brassica oleracea var. oleracea
CCTTAATATATTCATACAATATATAATATGTGATGTTTGAAAGGAACCATGCATTTGTTATAAATTTTGTCACTGAAATTAAAATATTTATTTTTGTAGAATTTCATGTCTTCAGTATAAAATTGCACAATTTTAGTGGTTTTGTAACTTTGTGATGAGCTAATATCATAGAGAAGAAATTACACATTTAGTTTTAATATCATAAACACATTTTTAGAAAATATTATAACAGGGGGTTACTGGGAGATGAATTTGTGTAGAGTTTGTGAATTTTGAAAGTTGATAGATTTTAAAAAATTATGTGGATTGTGAAAATTTATATACATCGA
>NW_013637404.1:0-329 GCF_000695525.1 Brassica oleracea var. oleracea
CCGAAACTGCTTCCCATAAGGATTAACATCGTCGAGAACTTTTATAATATCCTCAATAATCTGTTTTCTCAAAGCCTGCTTCTTTGCTTTATCTGCTTCTGTGTTGTACTTGCTGAAAAGAAATTTAATTAAAATTTATTATCGAACACATCAGGGTAATATAAGTTATAGCTGTAATTAGAAATTATCGTCAGTACCTCATAACCGAGTCTCTATCATCAACCTCAGTGTCAATGTCAACAATGTATAGCTGCAAAAACTTAGCCGAATCACCAATATCTGGTTTCATACTGCCCATTAGATGGTAGTTCTCCCCATGCAGTGTAAAA
>NW_013637405.1:0-329 GCF_000695525.1 Brassica oleracea var. oleracea
TTCTTCCTTTACCATCAACTAGTTCCCAAACATAAGGACAGCTGCCAACAAGCTCTCTATAAGCATCAATTTGACCAGTAGATGCCGCAAGATGAAGCGGACATTGTCCTTCCTTGTCTGATGTATAAGCAGCCGAGCTATCTTGTTGAAGAAAAAGTTGAGTTATCTCGATTTTTTCTAGCCATACTGAATAATGAAGAGGTGTCCATCCGATAACATCGACTTCTTTGATCATTTCCGACCTTGTCTCCATCAGTTTTCTCAAGAAATCTAACCAAAACAACAACAAAAATCAATAGAACTCTACACACAGAAATAAACTTCGAACG
>NW_013637406.1:0-329 GCF_000695525.1 Brassica oleracea var. oleracea
AAACCTAAAAGAGGCATAGAATAAATCTATATGGGTGCCCGGCTAAATGTGTCCGACCCTCTGGCTAAAGGCGTCCAGCACTCCGGCTAAAAACGTCCAGCCCATCGGCTAAAAGGCATCCGGCCCTTATCCCTTGATCACGGACTAGTAGTACAAAAGATCAACCATCAGGTTACAATCCGACATCAGATCCCCTAAGTAAGGATCCGGCATAGCAGAACGGTCTGCTGCTGTATAAACTTCACAAGGCTTTGTAGTGAGATTAAGAGGAGATATATAATATGTCGGATACCAAAGTATTGTAGTCCATAAAGCCCGTTGAAGTCCAT
>NW_013637407.1:0-329 GCF_000695525.1 Brassica oleracea var. oleracea
CATAAAACATATTATTAAACATCAAACATGACAAACATAACATATATTTTACAACAAAAGATATATATACTATAATACCGTCAACTTATATCACATCGATCTACATCACTCATCGATACTCTCTGGCTCAACCAGAAAGTCTGATACGTCGAGATGAGTATCATCGTTCAAACCATGAAAGGATGGCTCAGGTTCATCAGAGATGAAGTTTGTTTCACCTCTTCCTTTCTCTTTACCCTTTTGGGATTCTCTATACAGATCAGCTAAATGTTTTGGCGTACAACAGTTTCGTACCCAATGACCTTTCATGCCGCATCTGTAGCAAACCT
>NW_013637408.1:0-329 GCF_000695525.1 Brassica oleracea var. oleracea
CCTCATCTCCTTCAGGAGATTCAGCCTTCCTCGCAAACTTGAGTGGTCTTCGGGAGTCAATATCTAAGAGCATCCTTCCTTCGATCAGCTCTATTGTATCTTGATGAACATGGCCCAGACGAGATCCTATTTCTCTCAAGTTGTTCTCAGTCCATAGATGCAAAGGAACACCTATCAGCCGGGTCCAGAACGGGACTATCCAAGGATAATCATCATGTACAATAGGCTCCCATCGAACCAGTACGAACATACAGAAGTTAAAGTGGAAAGGGCCCTGCCGAAGAACAGAGGCCAGCTCTTCTTCAGTGGAAAAGTTTAGTAGAAACTTT
>NW_013637409.1:0-329 GCF_000695525.1 Brassica oleracea var. oleracea
CCAAACCCAAATCAAGGCATACAAATCTGAGGTTCCATTCCCCTAACTATTCTACCTAGATCTATGCAACATTGCTAGATCATACCTTTGCCACATCCACGGAGCTTGTTAGCTCATTGTCCCAGCTGACTTAGCTGTTTAGCTAGCTCATCCAGCTAGCTGAGCTGAACCACTTCACTTGAGGTTCCATCACTCTCGACCCAGCTGATAGAGCTGTGAGGTAGCTTCGCCCAGCTCTCCGTCTACTCGTACAGCTCTCTTATACCTGCATATACTCTTCCTTTCAGTACTTAGTCATTCAGCCAACCATCCCCACAGACCAAGTACTT
>NW_013637410.1:0-329 GCF_000695525.1 Brassica oleracea var. oleracea
AATATGACAACTTCTTCTTCATTCTAATCAAACCAGGATGAATCTCGTGGAGAATCACTATGAAGTGGAATAAATCTCGTAGGAGATAGGATGAAGAAGCTATCCCATTTTCAAATAAGGTGATCCTAGTTTTCCTGTTTGGGAATATGACAACTTCTTCGTCGTTCTAATCAAACAAGGATGAATCGCGATGTCGATTTTGATACATAATGTAGTGGAGAATCACCAGTAAGTTGAATAAATCTCATAGGAGTTAGGATAAAGAAGCTATCTCACTATCTCATAACGTTATCCCAGTTTTCCTGTTTGAGAATATGACAACTTCTTCG
>NW_013637411.1:0-329 GCF_000695525.1 Brassica oleracea var. oleracea
GAGACATGAGAGACAGAAGAGAAGGGAGAAGAGACGAAACAGGGATAGAGAGGAGACAGAGCTCGGGTGTGTCTTGCTTCGTCTCCGATAAGCAGAGCTTGGGTTGGGTCGGGTCTTGCTTTGTCTCCGCCGTTTTCGCCTCTGCTTCATAGATCCGCCGTATTCGAGATCCGTCGCCGCTTGTACCTTTCTTCAAAACTCGTCTCGAGAGAAGAGAAGGCAGAAGACGGAGTCGTCTTCTCGAATCACTCTTCCCTCGTCAATGGAGACTGACAACTCTCACTCTCATTCCTCTCCTCAGGAGCTGTGTCTTAGATCGCAGAGGAAGT
>NW_013637412.1:0-329 GCF_000695525.1 Brassica oleracea var. oleracea
AAACCATCTCCAAAGGTTCCAAACTCACCAAATAGCATCTCCATCACGTAATAAAGACAAATGTATATGCAATGCATCTAAATCTACTCTAAATGCATCTAAATGGACAAATTGAGAACTAAAATGATTGCTAAAA
Organism: Brassica oleracea var. oleracea; assembly: GCF_000695525.1. Taxonomy (NCBI): domain Eukaryota; kingdom Viridiplantae; phylum Streptophyta; class Magnoliopsida; order Brassicales; family Brassicaceae; genus Brassica; species Brassica oleracea. The sequence goes on from NW_013637412.1 coordinate 137, forward strand.
CTATGCAAATACATAAGATATCAACTCCCCCAAACTAGAACTTTACTTGTCCACAAGTAAACTTTCAAGGTCAATTAGAAGAAAAGTTTGAAAATGGGAGCTCATAACCAAAAGACACACTTTCTAACCTTCAATGTAACATCCAAAAAAAAACATAGCAAATAGCATGAGCATCTTCCTTATTATACTCTAG
>NW_013637413.1:0-329 GCF_000695525.1 Brassica oleracea var. oleracea
TGATGTCATCAAGAGAGTAACCTATTGCTTTTCTAAATCTTTTAAGTCTTTTTAAAAGTTCAGATAGCTCAGTTTCAGTAAGTTCACTACTCACAATGACTGGAAGTTTCATTAGAACCAAGGAATGCATACCTTACACCATTGGGGAGAGGTTTAAGCTCCACTTTAGGCGCCTTAAGCTCGCTCCAGTCGTCTTGCTGGGTGTCCTCTTGTTGAGTGACTGAGGCTTCTTGACGAACCACTTGTGGAAGCTCCTCGTACTGATCTTGTGTGAATCTATCTTCATCCCATAGGCAGCACTCTCCAGGTTCTCAATCACTTCAGCTTCT
>NW_013637414.1:0-329 GCF_000695525.1 Brassica oleracea var. oleracea
TTGTGAGTCACATCAGAAAGGTCTTTTAGAGTTGTTCCAACATACACTAACGCAAGAGTTATTGGCTGCCAAATTAACAAAGTATCAATGTTTAATTACTTTTGAGGAGTTAATGTAAGAGAGGAAAGACTCGAAATCATCTTCTTCTAAGCCAGATACAGGTAAACCCTCCATTTGAGCCCAGTCTGATCCATCTTTAACAATAGCTGCAACAGCTCCTTTTGTATAGGCTACGTAGGGGAAAGATATATTGCACACCAAGATCTTTCCCTTCACCAGAGATGCGTCAAGACAATCTGGCATGCAATCCCTGGAAGAAGAAGAAGAAG
>NW_013637415.1:0-329 GCF_000695525.1 Brassica oleracea var. oleracea
TATCAAATCTTTATTATTCATAATCATTAATTGTCATATATATGTAACTCATATTTAGGTAATTCTGTAGTTTTTATTTAAGGAAAAAATACACACTTATTATATTTTAGGTTAATATAATGTTCTCTAATGGACATTAAACAAACTATGACATAAAAACCTTATTTTTTCCAGCTAACACATTCTTGAAAAAAATGAACAATATTGTTTTCACAGTTGAATTATTTTGACTTTTATCTTCCATATGGTTTTGAAAACTTTCAAATCAACCGTCGATTTGATACATGTCATTTTAACGTTTTTAGTCGTATACTTAAGGAAAACTTACA
>NW_013637416.1:0-329 GCF_000695525.1 Brassica oleracea var. oleracea
CGCGGCAACCTTGTTCGCGTCTTTCTCCGATTTTTCGTGAATGTGTTCTCTCCGCAAGTTTCTCCGTAAAAATAAATCTTTTTCTAAGATTTATTTTTCGTAAAAACGTTCATGCCAATTTTTACGGACTTTCAGACATTGATTCCGTCGTGACCGATTTTGACCCCAACAATGAACAATGATTTTTTTATTATTATTTTTCAATGTAAAACATGAACGAAGATTTTTTAGTTGATTGTTTAAATTCTTGGAGAGTAATCTACAACAAAAATTTAGTTGTTGTTTTTTTTTGAGAAAAGTTTTAGTTGTTTGATTGTAATTGAAAAGAG
>NW_013637417.1:0-329 GCF_000695525.1 Brassica oleracea var. oleracea
AGAAGTTATCCCACTTTCAAATCAGGTGATCCCAGTTTTCCAATTTGAGAATATGACAACTTCCTCGTCATTCTAATCAAAACAGATTGAATTGCGATGTAAGAACTTGTATTTGGATACATAAAGTAGTGAAGAATCACCAGGAAGTTGAATAAATCTCATAGGAGTTAGGATGAAGAAGTTATCCCAGTTTCAAATCAGTTGATCCCAGTTTTTCTGTTCGGGAATATAACAACTTCCTCGTCATTCTAATCAAACAAGGTTGAATCGCGATGTAAGTACCTGTATTTGGATACATAAAGTAGTGGAGAATAACCAAGAAGTGGAAT
>NW_013637418.1:0-329 GCF_000695525.1 Brassica oleracea var. oleracea
TATAAAATCGATTTTTGTATATAAAATTGATTTTTGTATATAAAATCAATTTTTGTATTTTACGAAACGATTTTTCTATATAAATTCGATTTTTTGGATTTTACAAAATATTTTTTGTATATAAATTCGATTTTTTGGATTTTACAAAACAATTTTTAATATCTATAAAACTTTTTTTGTGATTAAAAACTATTATTTGGGATTTAAAAATATTTTAATATATATAAATATGTTTAAAACTATTTTTTGTAATTATTAAACTATGTTTTATTTATTAAAACTATTTTTTTTGTTTATTAGAACTATTTTTATATATTTATTAAATATTT
>NW_013637419.1:0-329 GCF_000695525.1 Brassica oleracea var. oleracea
GCATAGATCGATCGATCAAACAGAAAAAGAACGGGCGATCCATGTAATAGATCGGTCGATCCTGGTTATGCAGAGCGGTCGATCCATGTAAGAGATCGGTCGATCCGGGTTATGCAGAGCGGTCGATCTAAGTAAGAGATCGGTCGATCCGACTCGTATGGATCGGTCGATCCAGGTAAGTATTGCCCGGTTTGATTTTACTTAATTTAAACCGGAAAACACCCACAAAACACCCAAATCGCGAAAAAATCGATAAAAACACATATTATTTCATCTTCTTCCCCTCTCAAACTCTCTCAAACCTCTCAAGAACACCAAATTCGATTTCA
>NW_013637420.1:0-329 GCF_000695525.1 Brassica oleracea var. oleracea
GGTGTCGCTCTAGGAGGTCGCTCCCGGCTTGTTCGTCGCTCTCAAATTAACACAACCCGAGCGGCTTCTGGGTGTCGCTGTGGTGAGGTCGCTCTAGGAGCTGGAGCGACTTCGCCTTGTCGCTCTAGGAGGTCACTCCGAAGCGTAAATGGCGAGCGAGTTCATGGCATCGCTCCGGTAGGTCGCTCCCATGCATTGCTCGTCCAATGATCACCTTAATCACCTCTTTTGAGCTCCAAACGCACCCAAATGTCTCCAAGAACTCCATGTGGTACTCCAAGAACTCATGTATGCAAAATGCAACCTAGACATGGCTAAATCCTAATCTA
>NW_013637421.1:0-329 GCF_000695525.1 Brassica oleracea var. oleracea
AACTCTAAATATATATTCTCAAAATTTAATCCAAACTTTAAACTAAATTCCAAACCCAAATCTAAACCTAAATTATTATACTCTAAACTTTAAACATACACATTATATCCCAAGTCATATATATATCTAAACACTAAATCTTATATTCTTAAACTTAAAACACAAATCTTTAATATATATTAGAAATGTATCTTTTCAAAATATATTCTTAAATCTTACTCTCAACCCCAAACCCTTGTACTCAAAACCTCATACCCCATATACTTAACCCCAAATCCTATTTTCCAAACTCTAAACATTATATCAAAAACAACAAATATTCAATTTTA
>NW_013637422.1:0-329 GCF_000695525.1 Brassica oleracea var. oleracea
AACATGAGTTTAATTATGTTCTCCGCGAGCGTGTCCTCAACATCAAAGTCCCATTTTGGAAACATTTCACCACTATCCTTTTGAACAAAGTTGATCACCCTAGTCTGCAGTAAATAGAAGATATGAACTTAGATATTTGACAGATTAAGAAAGATGGAAAGAAAAGACTTCACAGACGACTTAATTATAAGTCGTCTGGAAAGTCTTCCAGCTGGACGACTTAGTAGACAACTTATAATTAAGTCATCTGGAAAGTCTTCCAGCTGGAAGAATTAGTAGAAAACTTATAATTAAGTAGTCTGGATAGTCTTCCCAGATGACTTAATTAT
>NW_013637423.1:0-329 GCF_000695525.1 Brassica oleracea var. oleracea
AACCAGCAGCAGCTCTCTCCTCACAGACCGTTCAACTCATCACAAAAAGTTCAGGTATCTTCAGAAAACTCAAAACAAACCAAAAAGGATTTAAACCCTCAGCCGCATACATACAGCTACATCTAGCCGTATGTCTTCGCAGAATAAAATCTAAAACCCTAATCTATTTACAAAGCTTAAATCTCGTCTTGTTTCACCCTGTTTAAGCTTGTTTGATTATTTTTAATCTTCCTGATGTGAGTTAATGGCTAGAACCTTTTATGTTGACAATTACACCAATTGTTTTTACATATCCAACTGCTGCATCAACTTAATCTGATTGTTTGCTT
>NW_013637424.1:0-329 GCF_000695525.1 Brassica oleracea var. oleracea
CACAGATGCAAGAAGTACATCAGATATGAATCATGCAAGCATGACAAAAGTCAGGGGAAGTATCACTAAGGCAGATCCATGATGATAGATTCTGATAAAAGGTTGGTGGATTTACTTAGTTACGTAACAGCAGATTTTGGTTGTAGTAGTTATGTAACTTTCACATTTACTCTCTTCATATTTAAATGCTTCTTTCGCTGCATTCATCGTCCCTTTAAGTTAGCCTTCAGGCACTTAAATCGCACAGACACAGCTAGGCTTTGCGGTCTCAGTAGCGATTGTGGTTTGCATTTTGTGCTCTCCGCAGGCCAGTCTCCCTTCACTACTTC
>NW_013637425.1:0-329 GCF_000695525.1 Brassica oleracea var. oleracea
TATATAATGTGTAGAATATGTTGACGAGGGTAATCCTACTTTCAAGTTTGACTATTGTAATGCCAAAATGTGGTACGATGAGCGCCTTGAAAGGAAGAAAAGAACAAAGAAGAAGCCAGTTTTCTCTCTTTGTTGTGGCCAGGGACAAGTTAAGTTGCCTCTTTTAAAAGAAAGCCCCTTGCTTATACAAAGACTATTGTTCGGGGATGATGACATGAGTAAGTATTACCAAGAAAATATAAGATCAATTAATATGCTTTTTGCTTTTACTTCTCTTGGTGGAAAAGTTGATCGCTCGATGCCAAAAGGACATGGACCTCAACCGTTTC
>NW_013637426.1:0-329 GCF_000695525.1 Brassica oleracea var. oleracea
TATATAATGTGTAGAATATGTTGACGAGGGTAATCCTACTTTCAAGTGTGACTATTGTAATGCCAAACTGTGGTACGGTGAGCGCCTTGAAAGGAAGAAAAGAACAAAGAAGAAGCCAGTTTTCTCTCTTTGTTGTGGCCAGGGACAAGTTAAGTTGCCTCTTTTAAAAGAAAGCCCCTTGCTTATACAGAGACTATTGTTCGAGGATGATGACATGAGTAAGTATTACCAAGAAAATATAAGAGCAATTAATATGCTTTTTGCTTTTACTTCTCTTGGTGAAAAAGTTGATCGCTCGATGCCAAAAGGACATGGACCTCAACCGTTTC
>NW_013637427.1:0-329 GCF_000695525.1 Brassica oleracea var. oleracea
CGAATGATTCAAAAAACTTAACTGAAGGAGATATATATGAGTTTTCAAGATTTTCTGTCATACATAATTCACGACTTCAGAAACTCACCCAACTGCCGTATTACATTCAGATCGACCAAAAGACAATAATATTGAACGTTACAAACATCGGTCCGATATTTCCAGTTCACAATTTATCTCCTCAGAATTACAGAAATCTATTGCGCTTAGCCACTATACCCACATACTTACCATGTAAGTAAGTCATTCCAGTATTAATTAAACAAACATGGATGTTTATTATAAAATCAATGTGCAGATGTCGTCGGGCAGATAGTCATAATACAAAA
>NW_013637428.1:0-329 GCF_000695525.1 Brassica oleracea var. oleracea
ATTTTCGATTTTCACTTCATGTACAAAGAACCCATTGTTTGCACTACGTTGGGTTTATATCTATGATCTATTTGCATGATTTTTCAAAATAAATGTTTAGTTAAAGAATCAACAAATTAATATACAAAGAAGTTTTCATATTAAAAAATATAGTCTAATAAGGTCTATAAAAAAAACGTCAAAAAGTATTTAATAGTATAGGATGAGAGACTTACAAAGAACCCATTGTTTGCACTACATGGTATTATTTTACAAGAAGATGAACAGAAAATAGGATGAGAGACTTACAAGTTACAACCCAAACTTGACAAAGAAATCAACCCAAACTT
>NW_013637429.1:0-329 GCF_000695525.1 Brassica oleracea var. oleracea
AGGCGGTTTGGGAAAGCATGTGATGAACCTGGAAGTTTGACTCAGGCACCTCAGCGTCCAATTCGACCTCGTCGTGGGATATGTAAACATGATGAACCAGGAAACTTATCAGATAAGGAGCAAGAGCTGAAAGAGTGGATAAGAGTTGAACTGAAAACCCAGTTGGGTAAATTGCGGAACGAGATTTTTGACTGGTTGCATCATGATAGGGGAGGCTCGTTCACGGTTCCGGAAAACTCAGCAGCCGGTAAAACAAACAGAGACAGCAGTCACGCTGACCCAACCGGCATGGAAGGTCCAAAGAAGCGACGTCCGTTCAGTGGTGATGG
>NW_013637430.1:0-329 GCF_000695525.1 Brassica oleracea var. oleracea
TAGGTTTTCAAAGCTTGAACTTGTGTCCAAAGTAAGTAATCTGCCTTTTTTTTCTTCATCAACAAGAAATCCCCATCCGTTGTTCATCGACGATTTCCACAAATCACATGAAGCATATATGTTAATCTTCATAATTTTAGAATGACAAAAGTTTGGAAGAACTAAAAGATGAAGAAAACTTCCACGTTGAATTTCAGAAATCGTGGTATGTCGAAGAAGAAGACAAGATTTTAGGAAAAAAAAACTTAAAAAAGGAAATAAAAAACATTTAAAAGATTTACAGAATATTTACTAACCGTTTTTGGCTAGATTTTCGGATTTTGTAATTT
>NW_013637431.1:0-329 GCF_000695525.1 Brassica oleracea var. oleracea
AGATGATGACAGAGATCAACGACGTCGGAGCCGCTACTTTCTGGTACAAAACATTGAGAAGGACGATCAGAACCGTTATGATACGCTTGCGACCAAGGTCAAGTCTCTGCTTGATCCGTTAGCTCCTTGCAAGTTCTCCCATCCGGTTTGGATCAAGACTTCGATGCTCTCATCTCCTATGCGTCTTCTTCTCATCAAAGCTCGAGGCTTGAACTCGCAAGAACCATCTCATCACAAACTTGCCGTCTCGGCACGAGGTCCTCTCAACTCTCTCTCGCCCTGTCTCTTCTTTGGAAGATGTTGCTAGCTCGGTGACGATCTGGGAAGTG
>NW_013637432.1:0-329 GCF_000695525.1 Brassica oleracea var. oleracea
GGTCATGAGGTGATAAGCATGGGTGGGAATAGATTGAGAAGGTTTACATGAAGTTTTAGGCGGTCAGTCCATATATAAATACCATAGATAATTTTCAGTTTTGTTGTTAATATATGAGATTCATATTTTTTATTTTATTTTTAATTGTGTTTATTCTATTCATTTAGAAGTAAAATATATAAATTATATATATATATTGAAAAATATAAAATATGAATTAAAATGTGGGGTAACGCGTTGAATTTTATTAAATAAAGCTATTGTAGATGTTAAAAATGAAGTGAATGTTGAATAATTAGGTGATGCGAAGAGAAGTTATAAGTTTTTTT
>NW_013637433.1:0-329 GCF_000695525.1 Brassica oleracea var. oleracea
TTTCAAAAGGAGATTTCTCTGATTGGAATGCATATCCTGAAGATATTTTTTTTCGGAGAAGAAATGTGAAATATGTGTGGTTGTACTCTTTTCCCTCATCATGGCTTTTATCCCACTGGGTTTTTCCATGACAAGGTTTTAACGAGGCAACAAAGAACACACAAAAGATAGACATCCAAAGAGAATGTTACAATTTGGGAGATGAAATTCTATCATTGTTCTAAAGTTTTGGAGAAAAAAAGAATCCAAGAAATGGTCAGATCATGAAGACTCATGCACTATTGAAGAATGGCGAAGTTCGTTTCCTACAAGTTCGTTCGAGTAAATAT
>NW_013637434.1:0-329 GCF_000695525.1 Brassica oleracea var. oleracea
GGATGTTTTCCTACAACCACTGATAAAAGAGTTGAAGGATTTGTGGTGAACAGAGGTGAGAACGTATGACTGCTCAACGAAGACGAATTTTACGATGCGAGCGATGCTTTTGTTGACCATAAGTGACTTTCCTGCCTATGGGATGTTGTCTGGATGGACTACACATGGGAGATTGGCTTGTCCATATTGTAATGGAACGATAGATGCGTTTAGCTTGTCCATATTGTAATGGAACGACAGATGCGTTTCAACTGAAGAATTGTAGGAAAACAAGTTGGTTCCATTGTCACCGTCGATTTCTTCCCATTGGTCATCCGTACCGAAGAAAC
>NW_013637435.1:0-329 GCF_000695525.1 Brassica oleracea var. oleracea
ATTTAAGAATAGTTTAGGTTTGTACCAAACATATGTTATATTTGTTTATATATATCGGCGTTAGTGTGTTTTAGGGTTAAGCTATGTTACATGAAAAAAAAAGCGGGTACACGGAAACGGAAAAGGATATGTCTTGGAAGAGTATATATATATATATATATATATATATATATTAAAATATAAGTACATTTTATAAGATTTATAACTAAAATTATATGATTGAAACTAAAAATAAAAAAATTATTCATTTATAATAATTTTAAATGATTTCATATTTAAACTAATTAATTTTATAAAAGTTATTATATTAATTATTTTAATATTTCATA
>NW_013637436.1:0-329 GCF_000695525.1 Brassica oleracea var. oleracea
ACCTAGATATTGTAGTCTGCATCGTACTATTGTTTTTGCTTCTGTTTGCTTGTATGATTTGAAACTCTTAATTTCTTAAGTGTGTGGTGTTTCCGCTTTCTCGTATCTTGTGGTATGATGGTAGACTAATCCTTATGCTTGATATGGAAGATTGTCTTGTGTGTTGAGCTTTGTTGCAACAGGTTGAGTAGGTTGTCACATTCAGATAAAAAGGGAGAGAATGTAAGCTCAAGAATTGTGAATTTGTTTGTTCTGAGCCAAGAGTGTGTTTGTGTAACATAGTGTTTTATCCATTCATCCATGAGCATTTTCATCATATAGATTAGGAT
>NW_013637437.1:0-329 GCF_000695525.1 Brassica oleracea var. oleracea
AAGACTCTGGATCATGGCCCTCATGTGATACAAGATAGAACCCACTCTTCTTGATCATCATCAACACTTCTTGTACTCTTCTTCAGACAGATCTTGGTCTCTCCCCCTTTCACCTAACTTCTTGTTAGGTTGAAGTGTTTGGACACACCAGATCTTCCTTGATAGATACAAGTACCTGATACATCATTCCACAAGTGTATCAGTCCCCAAGAGATAAACATATCATGAATGTATATAAAGAATGATCAGGTTTACTCCCTTGTATAAATGGTGAGGAGTGGTTGCTCTTCACACGCCACTTGAATCCCTCACTTGCTGAGCTTAACAGC
>NW_013637438.1:0-329 GCF_000695525.1 Brassica oleracea var. oleracea
AGTTTGTTTGTGTGTTGTTGTTGATTTTTCGTAATCTAGAGCCGTCGTTATTTCAGTTAACCGGAATTTTTTCCGTTCTCGAATATGTGTACCCGAATCTCCTCTTTGGGGTTCATTAAATAAATCAAATATTATTTTAAAAAAAGAATGTTTTGTGAGAATTAAAGTTTTTGAAATAAGTAGCGGAGAATTATATTAACCTTTTTGTTTTATACAGAACATTGGTCTAGACTTCATTTCTTCAAAAACTTATGCCAAAACTAATTGGATGTAGCTCTAGAGAAAAAATATCTAAGATTCTTACGATGGGATGCCATAACCAAAAAAGC
>NW_013637439.1:0-329 GCF_000695525.1 Brassica oleracea var. oleracea
TCATTGCAACAGATTATGGATACTTGAAATCTGTTGATATCAGAGTTGCTCCAGCCGGTTGCCCACTTGTCTACTCTTCATATGCTCCAAGCTTAGTGCAACTGCAATAATTTGTGTTTTGCCCTTTCTCATCTTTTAAAACTTATCACTGTCGAGAAGAAGATATGCTTCATAATATTTTTTCCTTTTTTTTTTTTGTATTTAGTGAATGAGAAATTAAGGAATCAGTACCACATATGTTAATAAACCTCTACTTGTTTGATAATAGTTATTGGGAAGAAAATACATGGAAAACTTTGTTTGATATAAACCTCTATCGTATTCGTTTC
>NW_013637440.1:0-329 GCF_000695525.1 Brassica oleracea var. oleracea
ATTTTCCGTCGGAATGTCTGTCAGAATACCGATGTTTTCTTGTAGTGCCCGTTCAAATAATTGGCACCCACCGTGGGGCTGACTAAAGTAACGTTCTAGATCTACATGGTTCAAGACGACGCAACCTTCGGCGCTCAGGGCGGAGAACCAACCCCTACGCCCGAAGCCGCGCCACCCTCACCGCAGATTTCATGAGCTCTATCATGGCTCGACTCGCTCATCAAGATGAAGTCCAAAAGAGGACCAACGACCAATTAGCTGCTTTGGTGGTGGCACTCACATCTCCCGATGGCCAAACGAGCCATCCCCAGCAGATACGCCGTCGCCTC
>NW_013637441.1:0-329 GCF_000695525.1 Brassica oleracea var. oleracea
CTTCAATCATGAAAAGGATGATCTTATGGATTATGAAACTTCAGATTATCTAAAAAAAAAAATTGAAGATTGATTTCGACATTTGTAATCTAAATTCTATGTTCTTTGTTTTGATGTTTTTCATTTCTATGAACTTGTTATACAAAAACTTAATAAAAGGAATGAATAATTTTTGAAAACGCCAATATGATTTACGGGTATGGTACACATTAAGGGCTATGGCCAGATATGTATAAGGGCAAGCATTTAGATGCTTTATATTCACCCAGAAAAACCTATTAAGATTATATAGAGATATAAGAATGAATGGTTTCCATATTGAAACAATG
>NW_013637442.1:0-328 GCF_000695525.1 Brassica oleracea var. oleracea
ATAACACAATAAAGAAAAGGAAACTTGTATTCCAAGCTTATCCAACATTCTCCCCCGTAAGCTTGAGCTCATTTTCATTCACGTTCTTGACCCCGATCAAGTTTCTCATTTCGACAAACTTTGTTCTTCCCAACGATTTTGTCAGTATGTCCGCTCTCTGTTCAACGCCCGGTACATGTTCTACCTCGATCTGTTCCTTCTCAACACACTCGCGAATAAAATGAAACCTTCGATGAATATGTTTGCTTCGGCCATGAAAAACAGGATTTCTCGTAAGTGCAATCGCAGACTTGTTATCTACTTTCAACTTCACCTTCTCGCAAGTCTT
>NW_013637443.1:0-328 GCF_000695525.1 Brassica oleracea var. oleracea
AACTATGGCTGAGGCTTTGGATTTCAAAGAGAAGTAGAATATTTAGCTTAGCAAATATTTTACTTACTTATTTTTTTATTCAAATAATTAATTTGTTTCTTTTACTTAATAAATGAACTCAGGCTCAAAAATATGGACCTTCCTCTAGCTGGGAATGAACAGAATGACCCGAAAAAGGATCTTCTCAAAGTTGCTGATGATTGGGATGATGTTGGTATCATTTTGATTTCTGAGTTACAGGAAACTTCTGAGGTTTGTTTGTAAAAGTTCAAACTTATAACTAATATTAATTATGCGGCATAATTTTTTCACATTTTGATCTCATGTA
>NW_013637444.1:0-328 GCF_000695525.1 Brassica oleracea var. oleracea
GGTTTGATTCCCGCTCTGACCAATATGATCAAATCAAGAAGATATGTGGATATGCTGTTATCTGTCTTGACAATGTTGGCCTTACACAAGGGGGCGCTTGAAGAAATTGATGATATAGGGTTTATCGATGATCTGTTCAGTATCCTGCGGAACCCTAGTTGTTCAGTGACTTGCGAGGTCGCTCTAGCGATGGGCTCGCGTGTGCTGCTTGAGTAACACGGGTGACAGAAACAGATAAAGTTGTCGAGTGAAAGTGTTAGAGGAAGAGGAGAATAAATACGGGACGTTTACGTAGCTTGTAACGCAAGGATCAGAAGGTGCGGCTACA
>NW_013637445.1:0-328 GCF_000695525.1 Brassica oleracea var. oleracea
AAAATTAATCCCATCGCAGAGACGAGAAGCAATTAAAGGATTGCTGGGAATTGAGCAGACAGGAGGAGAGGGGATATATCTAGGGCTACCAGAGTCGTTTGGCGGCTCTAAGGTATCAATCCTCAGCTATCTTAAGGAGAGGATGAGTCAAAGAGTTCAAGGATGGCAAACCAGATTTCTATCACCCAGCGGGAAAGAAGTACTTCTCAAAGCAGTCGCAATGGCTCTACCTACTTATACTATGTCCTGCTTCCTGCTCCCCAAGACGGTATGCAGAAAGATCGCATCAATCATGTCAGATTTCTGGTGGAAAAACAAGGAGGATTCT
>NW_013637446.1:0-328 GCF_000695525.1 Brassica oleracea var. oleracea
GATAAGACTGCTTACGGTCATCTTTGGGTTTACTGCTGGGGCCCGGGGGCGAGCCGTTCTAGCTGGCGTTGAAGGGATCCAAAGATCCTCCCACACATTAATTTCATACCCCGAATGCACTTTGCTTCTGATGCCCAGAAGTAATAGCTTCTCCGCGGCAATAATACTTGTCCATACATATGATGGGGTATCTTCTGTGCCAATTCGCAACGGCGAACTCAGACGGTAATATTTTCCTCGAAGAACTCTCGCTACTAGTGAATTCGGAAATTTAACAAGATGCCAAAGCTGTTTAGCTAGAAGAGCTAGATTAAATTCATGGATCATA
>NW_013637447.1:0-328 GCF_000695525.1 Brassica oleracea var. oleracea
ACTCGCAGTCTTCCCAAGATCCCGCTCAAGCTCGCCGATCCAAGACTTGAACCGAGCTACCTCGAGGGAATGAGCATCCTCGATCACCTTCAACTTCCCTTCAAGCTGCGACGACTTTTCTCGCGACTCCTCTAATTCCTTAGCAAGACGCTCAACCTCCAACCCACACTCACTGATCATCCCGTCAATCAACGAGACGAACTAAAAGACAATAGAGGTGATCAAAAAATGATTGACTCGTACATGTTAAGAAAGAGAGAAGTTTTCGCTCAAAACAAACCTTAGCGCGATGACGAGACGCCGAACCCGAACCAGACGCCCTCGTAGG
>NW_013637448.1:0-328 GCF_000695525.1 Brassica oleracea var. oleracea
TATCCTTTGATACAAATCCAACACCACCATCCCATGTCTCCGGAGGCCAATCATCACCACACACAAAAAAGTTTTAAAAGGAAAGTTAAATTAGATAAACGCCTAAACATTTGGATTTGGTGGCTAACCCTGGTTCAAAACATAGTAGATTTTGAATGAGGTGCACCTTTGTCTTGTCTGTTGGATTCTCAAGAATCGCTCTTGCTACCTTCACAAATGCGACACCAAATATTACATCTATTTCAAGTTGACGCTCTGTAACGTGCGTCTGAAACAATTCCTAATGAATAGCAGAAGCTATAGGAATAGATGTTAAGGCAAATAAGAT
>NW_013637449.1:0-328 GCF_000695525.1 Brassica oleracea var. oleracea
GGATTAAAATCAAGTTGTGGGTTAGTTTTGGCAAAAACCCCTATTTTGTATGTAAAATGAAATAATATTGTATATGAATATGTAAAATATAAATTTTGTAGTCATATTTTAAACAAATTTGTTTAATTTACTGTTAAAGTTAGTTAGAGAATAATCGGCTAAAGTATAATTCTAATTTTGGTAAGTTTGGTTAGTGATAATATTTAAGTATAGTAAGTTTGGATAAAGAAGTCTAAAATCACTTTCACGGACAAAGCTGGAGCTTCTCACGAAGTCGAAGCCAATTATCCTTGGCTCCCTCCCCGCTGCAATGTCTGCTGCAGGTGGG
>NW_013637450.1:0-328 GCF_000695525.1 Brassica oleracea var. oleracea
TTCCAAACTTCTTTGAACATCATCATATGTTAGTGCAGGATGCAAATATCCATTAAAAAATATTGTCATATTTTTGAATTTTTTAACCAAATCTATGTATAAATCGCTATGAATATAATGAATTTTACGTTAAACGCTCTATATACTGAAGTTTATATTTTTTAGTATTGTTTTAAAATTTTTAACCACATTCTACATTGTATTAATGTATTTTAAACTCTCTTTCAAGGTACAAGGCATCTTTCTAATTTTTTATCAATTAATTTAGTAAATTTCATATCATCCCTAAATTAGTGGACTAACCATTATAAAATCGTTATTTTCTAGA
>NW_013637451.1:0-328 GCF_000695525.1 Brassica oleracea var. oleracea
ATCAACTGAACGGGATTCTCTTTCTCATAGCGCAGAGCATACAGCATCACCAAACGTAGCCGGTCGATGTCAGACACACTTTCATTGTTTAAGAGATCCGTAACTGCCTGCAAATAAGCATGAAATGAGAGTCAGAGGTATTACTCAGTGAGTAAGACCTTCGGCATGTTCCGGATGATAAAGCATTTCTCTGTATATGATTATTTTCGACGGATGCAAGTGACATGCAACAGGTGATTTTCGCACAGGACAGAGAAAATGGAAAATCCACTACCTCATACGCAGCTCCTTGGCCACCATTGCAAGCCAAGTCCTGCTCTGTTTGTGA
>NW_013637452.1:0-328 GCF_000695525.1 Brassica oleracea var. oleracea
TTGTGCCAGCGTCACAGGTCGGTTTTCGCATCATCCAAGTTACTTTTTTTTTTTTGCTAAAACCATCCAAGTTACTTTTATCATTTTAAAATAATTTAATTGAATTTTTATGAGGCAAAAACTATGTTATCAGGTGAAAGAGAAGGAGTTCCCATCGGTCCAAAGGTACTTGTGCAGACAAATATCATAAACCTTGAAACTTTTTGGTTAAAATTACACGGCTAAGGTTCAGAGAGATAATAGACTAGTCTCATAAAGCCAAGTATGTGTGGTTTTTATTTTGGGAAAATTGGATAAATAGGACACTTTGAACTTGGATTTGTCACAT
>NW_013637453.1:0-328 GCF_000695525.1 Brassica oleracea var. oleracea
CTCTCCATCTCTACCGTATTTTGGTTACTGTTAGCTCTGTTTTGGTGTTATGATATGACTTTATCTGTGGCCACAATCGTCTTGAATGTTTTACTTTTTTTTTGTGTTTACTCATTGCACTCTTGGTATCCTGTTTTCATTGGAACGTTGTTATATCTACCGTATTTTGTTTACTCTGTTTTGGTGTTATGACTTTATCTGTGTTGCCACGTCCTCTTGAATGTTTCGTTTTTTTTAAGTTGAGAAGACTGGTTTATCTTATGTGTTTCCTCTTTGCACTTTTGTTATCCTGTTATCATTGGAACGTTGTTATATGCTGTTTGTTATG
>NW_013637454.1:0-328 GCF_000695525.1 Brassica oleracea var. oleracea
ATCATTGAGAAACATAATGCTTTTGCCAATGAAAATTGAGTTTTTATTGGTCACTTTGGTGCATGTACATTAGAAACAGTCTGGTTGCTTAAAGATACTTCTAAAGCTATGTACAGTACTTGTTCTTTTGATTTCTGGAGATCAATTCATGTATTCTTTAGAACACGAAGTTATAATAAAGTGTTTGGATTATGTAAATTGTTTACATAATGTACGGCCTTTTCTGTTTTCTCCTGAAACCCATTAATAAACCATTCTGAAAGTGTTTCATCTCTTTTAGAGACAATATCCCACTAGTGAAGGTTAAGGCAGATTTTTGGACCCAGTT
>NW_013637455.1:0-328 GCF_000695525.1 Brassica oleracea var. oleracea
CCGGGAAAAATTCCACCGAAACTTTATTAGCATTGCATAACCGATATACGGAGATAAGATTCTTCCGTATGTTAGGTACACATAAGACATTATTCAAGTTCAAAAAACGTGAATTGGAAGGTAAGGAGAGGGAACCCGTGTGACTGATCGAGAGTCCGGAGCCGTCTCCAATCAGCACTGAGTCATCACCGTTGTATGGGTGATGAAGCGAGAGGTTGTGGAGGTCACTGGTGAGGTGATGAGTTGCGCCGGAATCCATCAGCCAAGCATTGCTCGGGTTGTGAGCTGAGAGCGCCATGTTCGCTCTTGGCTGCCATGGACGGAAAGG
>NW_013637456.1:0-328 GCF_000695525.1 Brassica oleracea var. oleracea
TGCCTCGAACCAACCCAAAACCGCATATACATATCCAGGCATGTCCGCTTTGATGAATCAAAATTCCCTTACCAATCCCTCATCCTCCCTAATAATAGCACAACCACCGAAACTGCTTTCGTTCCCATTATCACCACCATCCCGTTGCCACTTGTAGACGCTCAGCCATCTGCTACACCACCGCTGCAATCTGGACCCTCCGGCTCAGCCTCCTCGCCTATGAACAACGATCAGATTCAGATGTCTGACCAGTCGAGCCCAGCGATAAGCATAATTCCTCAGGAATCATCGTCGTCATCTTCTCAACTCTCTCCCTCGTCGGCAAGTT
>NW_013637457.1:0-328 GCF_000695525.1 Brassica oleracea var. oleracea
CAAACAATCAAATATATCCTGTTGCGTGGGGTATTGTTCAAGTTGAGGACACTGACAATTGAAAGTGGTTCATTGAAAGGGTGAAGTATGATTTAAACCTCCAAAGTGGTCAAGGGTTCACACTTATCTCTGACAAACAGAAAGTAAGCTTCTTAATGTTTTTTTCTTTTCTGAATTGTTGAATACATATTCTTACTGTGGTCATTATTTTCAGGGTCTTATAAAGGCTGTCGATGAAGAGCTTCCTCACATAGAGCACCGTATGTGCGCTAGACACGTATACGGGAACGTTAAGAAACTACACCCCAACAAGCCTAAGTTTAAAAAA
>NW_013637458.1:0-328 GCF_000695525.1 Brassica oleracea var. oleracea
AGACTCGGACTTATGATGATTGATTTTAACGTTTGTGGTCGTGTCTTTCTAGTACTGAGGGATGCTGGAGGCTGCAAAGGGGAGACTTCATTGTAGTAGGAGTCACCCCCCGTGTCTTCTTCCTTATCTTCTCCTCCTTGGGGACTAAGAACCACTGTATGATCAGCTAAGAAGAGAGCATTAAGGGGATTGTCCTGCACTGAGGGGCTCACTGATCGTATTCCACGTTCCCATGGAGATAGAGGGCGTCTGGGAAACTCTGAAACAGCCAAAATTAAGGCAGCAGCTTCCTCCATAAGGCCAGACGCATCTCCCGTTAAGACTCTCT
>NW_013637459.1:0-328 GCF_000695525.1 Brassica oleracea var. oleracea
CTTTACTTTAACTATTACAGTCAATTGCTTCAATCAATATCAAATTACTTCATCACTTGCTCATCAACTTTGCATCCATTGCCCATTAAGTGTTACGTTTATTATTAGTCTGTCATTTGATTTGAAACTCACAATCTTATAACTCAACAGGGTTGTCTCAGCGTGTCCTTTTTCTATGGAGCTTTGCTGTATACATGGTCAATCCATTTCTCAGGCCATGAGCTCCAAGAAACAAGAAGAAGAGGAAGGCAATGCAAGAACCACATTTGAAAACGTGGCAACAGAGATTATTAACCAATAGCCACACCTCACTCGACTTTTTCAGGTG
>NW_013637460.1:0-328 GCF_000695525.1 Brassica oleracea var. oleracea
GTGGTTATGTTTAGTATACAAGTCAAGTTACACGGGCAAACACAATTTTCTAAGGATGCTCTATTTGATTAGTTCTTTGTAATTGTCTTGTGATCCTCCTTCTTTCCCCGTCTATTTGACAATATAAGCATATTACATAATTATTCATACAGGCTCCTGGCATGAATTATTCATTACAGCTTTGGAGTTGTACTCTGGGAGCTTGCCACCGAGAAGATCACATGGGAAACTCTCAACGCTATGCAGGTATCATTTCTTATAGATAGAATCATAGAAGGATGAAAAGAAAGCGTCTCCAGTTGCCGACTGATCCTAAAAATCTCAAACT
>NW_013637461.1:0-328 GCF_000695525.1 Brassica oleracea var. oleracea
TTATGATTTGTATTTGTATTTTTAATATGCTTTTATGTCATTTTTATGTATGTTTTTATTTTAAATCATTCTACTTTAAAAAAAAAAACTTAAGAACCCCTATGAGGTTCTCCCATTGGAGGAGGAACAAATTATTTGCACTAACAAAGGTTCTTAACTTCTCAAATCATCTTATTAACTACTTCCTCTGTTTTTATTGTAAGTAGTTTTAGATGAATACACAAATATTAAAAAAATTATTAATTTTTCCAAAAGTAGCATTTGATATATAAATTAGGTGCAGTTAAACCAATCATAAATAAGTATATATTATTTGATTGGTAACACT
>NW_013637462.1:0-328 GCF_000695525.1 Brassica oleracea var. oleracea
CTTCTCTGAAGCTAAAGGTATGAAAGTGTGGCTAACAGCGTGTGAGGATGAGATACTTTCGATAGAGAAGAACCAAACGTGGGTTCTAGTTGACTTACCTGCAGGAGTTAAGTCCATTGGATTAAAGTGGGTGTTCAAGATCAAACGGAACCCGGACGGAAGCGTGAACAAATACAAAGCAAGACTGGTAGCAAAGGGTTATGTGCAGAAACATGGAATAGATTATGACGAGGTGTTCGCCCCGGTTGCTAGGATCAAAACAATCAGGCTTATCATTGCTTTGGCTGCGTCTCATGGTTGGGAAGTGCATCACTTAGACGTAAAGACC
>NW_013637463.1:0-328 GCF_000695525.1 Brassica oleracea var. oleracea
AAGTCATTGTTGTCTCCTCCGTCACACCTCGGTTGAGCTATCTTCATTTAAGGAGATCTCTCGTATTCGTCGTATGTGAGCTATTTCCCTCGAGGCCATGTGTTGGTATCTTTATGGATATGTTTATTTGGTGAGAATATGTGATTTTAGTTTCAGCCTCTGAGTTCGGATCCCCCGAAGAGAGTGATTGTAGTGTCCCTGATCCGAGATAGGATCGATCGGGATGAGCCATGGTGCGGGGAGACGCACCAGTCAGGTCACGAGAGCTTGTCAAGCGTATGATGGCTCAACGGTGTGGTTAAGGGTATCAGGAAGCTGAGACTTAGCC
>NW_013637464.1:0-328 GCF_000695525.1 Brassica oleracea var. oleracea
AGAATATAGGGTAAAATGGTGGGAAAAATATAATCAAGACCGATGTACCTATTCAAACATCAAGAAACACTTTGACACTATCAAGCAAGCGAAACAAGTTGTCCAATCAGTTTCAAAAACAGTTCCCCTGCTCTTACCAAGTCAACTACACCAACCTTCTCAGAAGAAATCAAGTCCAACTACTTCAACTACATCTTCCTCAAGCCAAAAAAGATCTAAGCATTCAAAGAAAGAAAAACTCGCACAACTCATCGACCAAATAATGAACTCAAGTTCCGACAAAGAAGACGTTAACAACGATCCCAACGACCCGTATGGCGGACCCCTA
>NW_013637465.1:0-328 GCF_000695525.1 Brassica oleracea var. oleracea
AAAAATGTTAATCCTCTTTTTGAAATATAGATACTAATATGTGGATATATAATAAACAATATTGATGATCTATATGTTTTACGTTAGGAAGGTAAATATAATTTAAAGAAACTAACGTCTATTAATGCCTAAACTAAAGGACACACGTTCAACCTTGAGTTAAGGTTGCAGTGGACATTGAGAAAAGCGTTTTGATTTCGTATGACGTAAACGTATTACAAATGCAGACGCAGTTTTCGCCTTCTTAACCGAAAGTTATTAACATCTCGGTAAGTTTGGTCACGATGTTTTCACGTAGTACCTGATGAGAGGGGAAGTTTAGAAGAGA
>NW_013637466.1:0-328 GCF_000695525.1 Brassica oleracea var. oleracea
TCCCCTAAACTCTAAGCAATAATCAGCTGAACCCCTAAATCCAAATCTGGCCATGATTTTTTTTTCGGCCATGACCTTTTTCGGCCACAATCTTTTCAGCCATAATCTTTCAGTCAAACCCAAAGATATCAAAACTTAAATCCTAATCAATGCATATCTTTGACCATTGATGTTTTATATTGTAACTGATCAAAATTTAAAACTTTTATGATTGTTTTAAATGCATATCTTTGACTAGGTAATATTTATCAAAATATTATAACATATAGTCTTGATTTAAATGGTTATGACATAGGCTAAAATAAATACTAAGTTGAAATCATTTGAT
>NW_013637467.1:0-328 GCF_000695525.1 Brassica oleracea var. oleracea
AATCAAACTCTCATAAACCTGAGCTGGAATTTTGGACTTGTCAATGTTCTTAATCTTTTGATCTTCCATGAACACAACATCTCTGCTCCTTACGAGCTTCCTTTCAACGGGATCATAAAATCTGTACCCGAACTCATCCTGACCATAACCGAAGAACACACACTGCCGTGACTTCATCTCAAGCTTCGATCTCTCATCCTTGGGAATATGAACAAATGCCTTACACCCAAAGACCCTCAAGTGACTGTAAGAGACATCCTTACCAGTCCAAACCCTCTCTAGAATATCACCATCCAATGGAGCACTCGGTGACAAATTCAGTACATGA
>NW_013637468.1:0-328 GCF_000695525.1 Brassica oleracea var. oleracea
ACCAGAGTAGTACTCTATAAAAACTCACATGGTATCAGAGCCAGGTTACGATCCTGGGACCTGTGGGTTATGGGCCCACCACGCTTCCGCTGCGCAACTCTGATACCTCAGCTCAAATCCAAGCCATGAAGACAGCTCCATCCAGTTCAGTTTCTCCATGAAGAAGAAGACTGAAGCTTGGCGCTTGTTCCTGGTTCCTCAACCTTTCTCATACCTGTCCTGATGAAGAGCCACGTTGGAAGCAAAGGTAGATGGAGAGGCCTAGCTAACCTGACTCCAAAACACCTTGTCCAAGTGTTTGTTGCATCTGGTTACAAGAAAGAAGATG
>NW_013637469.1:0-328 GCF_000695525.1 Brassica oleracea var. oleracea
TTAAAATACAATAAGACCCGTAAAGAAGGCACTTTCACACTAAACTTGGCAACGTTGTCATCCTCATTACGCATCACATACAGTAACTCAAGAACGGGGCAGCTAGATAAGAGCGCAACTAGAGAAGCCTCGTCTTTATACACCACATAGTAAAGTTGGAGTCTTTCCAGGGAAGGGAGGCAAGAAGAAGTAGGAAAATCCACTAGGATCTTGTGGGAGAGTCTTAGATGCAAGAGAGTTTTGCATGTGTTAAGGCTCTTAGGCAATCTGGTTGGATCTGCGGACCATTGTAGCGTGAAAAATAGCTCTCTCACGCCACGATTAACTG
>NW_013637470.1:0-328 GCF_000695525.1 Brassica oleracea var. oleracea
GGGGACAACTGTTACGCCTCCTGAGACTCCATTATCTCCGATGGGACTTCATGCATACCTGCATCGTTTCCCAAATTCGCATCCACCACATCCAAGATCGGGTTCGACTCCGTACCCTTATCAGCCAATTGGGGAAGAACTCCATCTACTCTAACAGGGCTATCCTGTAGAAAGAGACCACCGGCTCTCCCCAGATTATCCTGTTCGACTCTCAATCGTTTCCCGTTGCTTGACAGTTCAATCCCTCCTCCGGTTGGACCAAACACAAGCCCTCTCATGGGCTTTGACTTCGAGACTGATTTGGGCCTTGTGTTTTTGTTTTCCGGGC
>NW_013637471.1:0-328 GCF_000695525.1 Brassica oleracea var. oleracea
ATTATCTACTCGAGCTTATTGTTGATTGTTCAATTATTTTCAGATGTGACTTGAAGATTGTGAGTGATGTCATCGATAGAAGAAACTTGAGCAGCATAACTTGTTGGGCTGCTTCTCAGATGTTTACACAAACCCAACCTCTTGTCGATATAGTTACGGATCTTACCATACTACCATGGTGCTGCCTCGACTCCACGTAGCTGTAATTTCTGCCCTTCAAATCTGTGGATGCTATATAGATATTATCACATGGTTTCATATAAAATAGAGAGAAAGTTAAAAGAAAACAATCATAAACTTTGAGTCTTGATTGTATCTAATTTTTTTT
>NW_013637472.1:0-328 GCF_000695525.1 Brassica oleracea var. oleracea
TGAGTAGTTCTGCTAATGAAGAAACAAATAAGAGTTATTAGACCATGTTTTTATTTTTATTTTTTGTCTGATAAAAAAATAAGATAAAATAAAAATCCGAACCAATCGCGAGCCGACACATGTCAGTGGGACCCGCGAACAGTGCAAGAAACAAGTGATGATCGGTCCTTATATAACAACTTTAAAGACCCGTTTTAAAAAAAAACAATGGAACCCACGCAATATTTTATTATTTTTTTGTTAAGGATCCTATGATAAGGACCTGCTTTGTGGATGCCCTAAAGCGTAACATTGATGTCGAGAAAATGGTGCATGGGGCCGAGAAGTG
>NW_013637473.1:0-328 GCF_000695525.1 Brassica oleracea var. oleracea
TGAAGGGCAGAGATATTTCGGGTTGTTACACTATTAATGGGTTTGCGTAAGCTCTCCAGATCTGGGTGTACACAGCTCTTCCGGAATTGGGTGCTACTTTTGGTAATCCTCTCCCAAACAATCCGTCTCCACCGATACTGGCTTACAAGGGTCGCAAAGGACGCAGACAGTTTAAAGAGGCTATCCTCAGTCAGGTATTTACTTCAATCTGGACGACTTCGCAGAAAACTTATAATTAAGTCGTCTGATAAGTCTTCCACTAAGTCATCCAGCTGGAAGACGACTACTTAATTATAAGTCTTCTACTAAGTCATCCAGCTGGAAGACT
>NW_013637474.1:0-328 GCF_000695525.1 Brassica oleracea var. oleracea
TTTTTTTAGCAGTAGTAGCAAAGACGTGTTTGTTTACAAATCATTTTATTTTACTGTTAAAAATTAGAGAAATTTAACTGATGTACTTTGTTTACAATATATGTTCAATTTTAATTAATATAGAATGAAATTTTTTAAAAATGTTGTCGAATAAGATCAATGTGAAAACATAAATTATCTTTTATATATATTTGTTTTTCGAATTAGTTACTTTTTGTACATTATCTTAAACAATTTGTTTACTTGATACATAATAAGAATTTTTACCACTTTAACTTAGTAAACATCATGAAAACTATATGGATTGTTACTATTTACTTACATATTT
>NW_013637475.1:0-328 GCF_000695525.1 Brassica oleracea var. oleracea
ATACCAATACTATGATCCCTTGAATATTGTACTCCAAAAGTCACTAAATCAGACATTCAAAACAAATGACTGTGTGCATAAAAGGAGAATAATTGTAACCTCCCAGTGAACACATAGCCTAAGATTAGAATTCATAGAATTACCAGGACTCATGACCCATTTGACATATAAACAACAACGATGATAGTACTAAATGGGACAAAAGAGGAACCGTAAGATACTAACTGGAAATTTACAGAATGTCAGACAACCTTAAGGTTACACAAATTACCTTTTGAATGTCATCAAAGATAGGCATGAACACATCTGTATCGTAGTTGCTCATTTT
>NW_013637476.1:0-328 GCF_000695525.1 Brassica oleracea var. oleracea
AACACCAAATGCATCTGTTCTCACACCTCGATCTCGAGTGTTGTCGTACCAATCACAATAGAAAACAGTACAGTGCAATCTAAACATGCCCGGATACTTGATTTCCATAATCTCCCGTATGTTTCCGTAGTATACATCATCTCCAGATGCAGAACAAACGCCAGCATCATAAGTCGTACTCGAACGTCTCCTCTTTTGAGTTGTGAATGCATATCCTCGAGTACAAAATCTCAGATATGACTTCATAACATACTCTGGTCCACGCACCATCTCGCGTATCTAATCGTCAAATGTTTCACCTCTGGTCATACCAACAGACACCTATTAA
>NW_013637477.1:0-167 GCF_000695525.1 Brassica oleracea var. oleracea
GGTTGGCCCGCCGTGCTTCTTCGTATCCGGCATCTTCTTCGCAAACTCCGTATGCCAATCTCATGATTCTCGAGGAGTTACATGACAAAGATGAACGGATTGGGGCATTGGAGGAGCAGAACACCACTATCCTTTCGGAGAATGCCACTATCCGTTCGGAGAATGCC
>NW_013637477.1:176-328 GCF_000695525.1 Brassica oleracea var. oleracea
CTAGATCGTTTGATGTCTTCGAGTTCATCTTAGTTTTTTTCGGCTTTTTAAAACTTTCGGAATGTTTTTTTTTCTATAGTTTTTTTATGCTTTTTAAAACTTTCTGAATATTTTTTTTCTATTTCGGTTTGTATGAATTTTAAACTTTCTGA
>NW_013637478.1:0-328 GCF_000695525.1 Brassica oleracea var. oleracea
CGGTCTTCTAGGGATTCTTTCTTCTCGAGCTCCCTATTGAAACAAACCAAAACCGTGCTCGGTCTTTCTCTTCTCTTTTAAATTAATCCATGGACGAGAGCAAGCTCAAGAGATGCTCCACTTCATCCACCCATGTAATTTTCTTCTTCTTCTTCTTTAATCACTTTTGTCTCAATTAATTGTTTTTGTTTTGTTTTTTTAGGCTGAAGCAGTTGATGAGGCCACGGATCCTTTGCAAAACGGTAAGAAAATAATTGAGTTTCTCGTTCTTTGCTATGCCAAGTTCTTGTTGTGTGTAATGATACTTATATTTTTGACGCATATATTA
>NW_013637479.1:0-328 GCF_000695525.1 Brassica oleracea var. oleracea
CAACAAGGAAGCCTCACGGCCAACAATGAAGCCTCACGGCCAAGACATATAACAAGCCGCACGACTATGGATGCAATCAGTTCGGTTTAATGCATTAAATTCATTTGTGAAATTGCAATCCTAGCATATATGATTTCTATCAGTTCATGATGCAATAAAAACCTCTCGGCCAAGTCAAAGAACAATCACACAGCTATTTGATTCAATTCATTACCATTCTAGCATAAGGTTCTAAGTGTAATTAAAATCAATCAATGTGATCAGGTTAGGTATGAATGCAGCAAGGCCGCACGGCCACGAGGTATGATTAAGTCTAGAACAATTAACC
>NW_013637480.1:0-328 GCF_000695525.1 Brassica oleracea var. oleracea
AATAGAAATTTTATATTTATTATAATTTTATGATTTTTGATATTTTTGTAATTATATTAAATTTTAATATTGTTAATTTATTATTTGACTATTACCGCATTTGGTAGTTAACCAGTCATAAGTCACCCACAAACACACCAATTTTTAACTGCAGTACCAGTCGTACAAATCTCTTAAAACTGCTAGAAACCGCAACCGCCCGCATCCACAAACTCCCGCAACCGCAACCGCAACCGCAACCGCAACCGCTCCGTTCGAACCAGTCAGACCCTTAGTCATTGGCTTCCATCCTAAGCAACATAAACTGAACATATATGAAAAAGTTTCT
>NW_013637481.1:0-328 GCF_000695525.1 Brassica oleracea var. oleracea
AAATTTGGAGAAAAAATAAATAAAAATATACACATCTCCCAGGATTCAAACCTGAAATGTCTGGGAGGAAAGGCAGAATAAGGTATACCACTAGACCAAGTGTGTTTCAATCGTTAGGTGAAGTAAGTAACATAATATATTTCTTTTATCTGTATTCAACTATAATTTTTAAAAAAAATCTGATTCCAAGGGGTATCGAACCAAGGTCGGGACAAGTGTTTCAGATTTGGAAAGATAGGTGGTGTAGCCGCTATGCTGAGGTGAATCATCTGATATATGTATCCACATAGATGAATTTAACCGCAAACGTTATATTATAAACTTTGGA
>NW_013637482.1:0-328 GCF_000695525.1 Brassica oleracea var. oleracea
GTCATTCATTTGCTTCACACCTTTCCTTCTTCAAACCTTCAAAAACTTTCTAGCTCCAAATCTCTCTTTTTTTTTTTTTAACATGTCTTCTTCCCATGGTGACAAGCGAAGTTCCGATGTGGATATGGGCGAGGCTACATCTCCGGTGCCGATTCTGACTTCCCCGGTTGAAGCGCCGGCTTGCGTTGCCGATCATCTCTCCTTTCGAGAGAAATTAGTTCGTCGCCAAGCCGAGAAAGAAAAGGTTCGAGCCGGCACCGAGTTACCGTCCTCTTCTGCATTGGCCGTTGCTCCGGGTCATGGGACCGAGGGCGTAACTCCGCGAGAT
>NW_013637483.1:0-328 GCF_000695525.1 Brassica oleracea var. oleracea
CGTTTGTTTTAGTTTGTTTTACTAAAATATATTTTTTTAATTTCAATTGGTGGAAAATTACGTAGCCAGAAAATAATTCAAAGACATGTTTTGTGAATAAAATCATAACTTAAATCAAAATAATAAAAATGAATTACATTTACTGTCACTTAATTTTTTACTCAATATAATTGTCTTACTAAATAAAAAAAATATCTCTATTTCACTTAATTTATAAAAATACATAGAAAATATCTTTTTTTATTAGTTTATAAAATCAGTTAGGCATGAACACTAGATACCCACTTAGGTACGAGTTGTTTCTTTCGGGTATCGTTTTTTTTTGTTT
>NW_013637484.1:0-328 GCF_000695525.1 Brassica oleracea var. oleracea
ATTGGTGCTTTCCCTATGGTTGGTTTTGAGATTGAATCGGCCACATCAAACTTTGTAGCAAGGGAGATAGCTCGGAGTAGGCCTGGGTTCGCGGGTCAACCCGCCCCGCACGACCCGCCAACCCGCGGATCGTTTCTTTTTTTTTTAGTTAAAATTTCGACCCGCTCAACCCGCAAAGAAATAACCTAATACCCGCACCCGCCCTCCCCGCACCCGCCCCGCTTTATTTTGCGGATAACCCGCGGGACCCGCGGACTATATTTTTAATTAACAAATAATTATTAATTAGTTTTTCTATAAAATAATATATTTATAAGTAATTTTTTAT
>NW_013637485.1:0-328 GCF_000695525.1 Brassica oleracea var. oleracea
TTTAATTTTATTTATTATAATTATATCTAAAAGGAAAGGATAATTCAGTTACCACTTTCAAAATAATCTACATTATATTAGAAATAATTATTTATGGTAACTAATTGTTGAAACTATGAAAGAGTAATAATGCGATTAATTTTTTTATATATTTATAAATTACATAAAATAATAAACAAAAATGTTTATTTGAATTGATATAATGATTTTATATTCTTATAGAAAGAATTATATTTGTATGTAAAGTATCATAATAACTATTAATGTCTAATAATTCTGATCCGTCTTTCAAAGCTGGATTTCTTTTTACCAATATTTTTTATGCTTA
>NW_013637486.1:0-328 GCF_000695525.1 Brassica oleracea var. oleracea
GGAAACTGCAGCGATGATGTTGGAGGAACCGTCCAACTATGAAGTTGCCGGAGCAATTATTTAACATGAGCAATCCGAAAGAATCAGATCAAGAACTCGAGCTCCAAGATGGATTTCTCATCTCCTACTTCCCTATAGAAGAACCATTTGTCAATTAGTATCAGATGATTCCCAGATTTAGACAACACAACACACCCTCAAAATATTTTTAACAAAAAACCATTTTTCCTCTTTGGTTTCAAACCCAAACGTTTGAAACTTTGGGTGAAGGCGGTTGGCTAATTCGTCAAACACACTGAGATAGAGAGTTAAATCAAGGAGCAGTTGT
>NW_013637487.1:0-328 GCF_000695525.1 Brassica oleracea var. oleracea
GTGCATAATGTTGAGAGTATCGGGAACGACAATGCTTGGTCTTCATTATTGCTAGATTAGGCACTCTATTATCTATCTATAGGTGGGGGTGAGTGTGGTGACTATGGTTTGGAAGCATGAAAAGTTCGAAGGAAAATAATAGACTCTTTGTGTTTAAATGGATAATCTTATTGGAATTAATAGATAAACGTCTAGCTCGAGTTTATGAAAAGTCTTGGGCCCCGAAATAAAAAAAAATATGATTCAAAAAAAAAAAAGAAAAAGAAAGAAAAGGGGGCTACCAAAGTTGTTTAGAGCTAAGATTTGTTTAGAAGTTGAGAAAATCCTT
>NW_013637488.1:0-328 GCF_000695525.1 Brassica oleracea var. oleracea
TTTAAACTCCGACTGTGTATATAATACCTTTGTAATATTATAATACCATATAATAGATGGGGTTCACTATTATGTTATTTTTTTTTACTTTCAGGTTTAGGATATCTGAGAACGTCATTATATATGTTGGTTCCTATGCTTTCTCTAAACAATATTATATTGTGTTTTGTTCCTTGTATAAGGAGGACGCATCATCTGATATAACAAAACTCATGATTTGTTCTTGTTTCCTTCAAAGCTCATATTGGAGCAATCATAAGATTCTTAGTTTATTAATAAGTTTTTTTTTAATTAATTAGAGAAATTCAAATTTTAACAATCAATGAGA
>NW_013637489.1:0-328 GCF_000695525.1 Brassica oleracea var. oleracea
AGATTTAAATATTTTGAATTATTTAAATATATAAACATGTATGTTTATAAGAAAATATTTTTATTTTTATATATCTAAAGCTTGCTTAAAATATATATATTTCAAAATTTTCTAAAAATACATGTTTAACCATTTCAGTTACTATTAATTATTTTCAATAATAAAATCTATCTATACTAAAATTTAAACATTTAATTTTTCTAACCGAATATTCTTTTTTTAATATATCTAAATCTCGCCATATGAGTCATATCTAATCAAAATATTTAAAATATTATTATTATTTTTTTTTTTTGTCATCAGCATTACAGACTCATGTTGACTCTGT
>NW_013637490.1:0-328 GCF_000695525.1 Brassica oleracea var. oleracea
AGAAACACGAGACATCGGAGAAAAGCCCAAAAAAGGTCGCACGGTCGTTACGTAGCGACCGAGCTCGAGCCAAGCGCGGTCGTCACGTAGCGACCGAGCACACGTCCCGCTCGGTCGCTACGTAGCGACCGAGCGTCCGTCCCGCCCGGTCGCTACGTAACGACCAAGCTCGAGCCAAGCTCGGTCGCTACGTAGCGACCGAGCGTCTGTCCCGTTCGGTCGCTACGTAGCGACCGAGCTCTTCCGAAACGTCGGTATGACACGAATCCATGCATTTCTCGTCTACCCTTCGATGCTGTCTCCCAAAGACCGTAGCGAACCCATTTCA
>NW_013637491.1:0-328 GCF_000695525.1 Brassica oleracea var. oleracea
TTTTTAGCCTCTATCATACTGATCTATGCATAGTCTAGGTCAGTAGAAGATGCAGGTATAGTCTTTAGGACTTATTATGGCCATGGGCGATTTTATACATATATCTGAAGAAACTCTTTGTTTCTTTCGCCCATTGTTTCAATATGGAAACCATTCATTCTTATATCTTTAAATAGGTAGTGACGTCTCTCGCTGGGTCTTCCATAAGGAATGGTGGATATGCGAACATGATCTAATATACTCCCTCTGTTTCAAAATAGTTGATGTTTTGGATGAAGGCTCAAGAATTAAGACATACACATTTTCCTAAAAAGTAACACTAAAAATA
>NW_013637492.1:0-328 GCF_000695525.1 Brassica oleracea var. oleracea
CGGTTTCCAAACAAAACACGAAGTAGCTTCTATGAGCCTTGAAGAGGGAGAATCACCAACACAAAAAGCTACTACAGACCACGTTAACCCTTGGAGCGAACTAAGAGCCCCAAAGATAGAACTCAAAACCCTCCCAGCTGGGTTAAGGTATGCATTTCTTGGCCCTAAGTCAACTTACCCTATTATCATAAATGCTGATTTGAATAATGCTGAGACTGCCTTACTTCTATGTGAGCTAAGAAAGTACCATAAAGCAATAGGCTATTCACTAGATGATATTTCTGGCATCTCACCTGACCTTTGTATGCATAGGATATATCTAGAGGAT
>NW_013637493.1:0-328 GCF_000695525.1 Brassica oleracea var. oleracea
AGCATTTCACATCACGATTCATCCTGGTTTGATTAGAATGACAAAGAGGTAGTCATATTCCCAAACAGAAAAATTGGGATCACCTGATTTGTAAGTGAGATAACTTCTTCATCCTATCTCCTATGAGATTTATTCAACTTCCTGGTGATTCTCCACTGCTTTATGTATCCAAAGACAGCATTTCACATCACGATTCATCCTGGTTTGATTAGAATGACAAAGAAATAGTCATATTCTCAAATAGAAAAATTGGGATCACCTGATTTGAAAGTGGGATAACTTCTTCACCCTATCTCCTATGAGATTTATTCAACTTCCTGGTGATTCT
>NW_013637494.1:0-328 GCF_000695525.1 Brassica oleracea var. oleracea
TCTTTTGGGCTGCCAATGAAATGATTAGTCTAACCGTTTCTAAGCGAACAACTGGAGCAAATACCTCATCATAGTCGATCCCAGCTCTTTGGCTATAGCCTTTTGCCACCAATCTTGCCTTGTACCTTTCAACTTCTCCTTTAGAGTTCTTCTTTGCCTTGTACACCCACTTCACACCAATTGCCTTGTGTCCATTTGGAAGTGAAGCTAACTCCCATGTATCATTCTTTTGAATCGACTTGATTTCCTCATCCATTGCACTTCTCCATGACTTCTTTTAGAAGTGAAGCTAATTCCCATGTATCATTCTTTTGAATCGACTTGATTT
>NW_013637495.1:0-328 GCF_000695525.1 Brassica oleracea var. oleracea
TGATATATGAGTTATTTTTATTACCATATTTAAAATCCCTACAAAAAAATTTAAATTTTTATAAGAAAATTTGCATCTCACAATTAATATGATGCCGTATCACTATTTTCTAAAACCATGTCATCTATTTTAAGTGTCATGTCATCTTTTTTTTCCAGCGAGAATGATTTTAGTGACTACATGTGTATAAATCACTTTGCAAAAATAGTCTAGGGGGTACCGTTTTTTTCTTTCTAGAAAGAACGTACAATGTAAAAAAACCTTTTACAGGCGACTTTACTGGCGACTTTACTGGCGATCCAACGGGCGAGTCAACGACGACGGGAGA
>NW_013637496.1:0-328 GCF_000695525.1 Brassica oleracea var. oleracea
AGGGACACAAAGTTTATCCCAACTTAGCCAATGGATCTTCCCTTTGTATTCAGTAGATCTCCACCAAAAAGCCGCCATAGCGGAAGTTAAATTATTACAAGTTGTTTTAGGCAGTTTAAAACAACTCATAGCATAAATAGGCATAGCCATGGCCACTAATTTTAATATCACTTCTTTTCCAGCTTGAGAAAGGAACCTTGTGTACCATCCAGACATTCTTCCTTTCATCTTCTCTTGAATGTAAGCCAGCATCTCTACTTTAGATCCATTGAAGCATTCAAGAAGACCAAGATAGGTGCCTGCACCTCCTTCTGCAAAGATCCCAAGC
>NW_013637497.1:0-328 GCF_000695525.1 Brassica oleracea var. oleracea
ATTCTAGATTCGCCCCTGGTATAGATCTGAGTAAGTATTTTAGGAGAGTAATTATTTGTCCAAATGTTTTTTATTAATGTCTTCATTCTATTAATTTGATTTGGTTTGTTTGTCTCTTTTTGTAGTGCTTCAAATTTGACTTGCACTCTTTGGGGTGATTATGGGAAACATGTTATACACTATCTTTAAGAAAACAACAACTCAATTGTTGTTTGTGTTGTACGTTTCGCATGTGTTACCGAGTACAATTGTATCTTTTAATATGCTTTCCCAATAATTATTCTCCTAAAATACTTACTCAGATCTATACCAGGGGCGAATCTAGAAT
>NW_013637498.1:0-328 GCF_000695525.1 Brassica oleracea var. oleracea
GATGCTACCACAGTACTTCCATGTACTCAAGCTAGCAAATCCTGGAATAATCACTGATATTAAAACAGAAAAAGACAAAGAAGGAAAAACAAGGTTTAAGTATGCGTTCATGTCCCTGAAAGCATGCATCGATGGATGGAAGTACCTGAGGAAGGTGCTAGTGGTGGACGGGGCCCACATGTTTGGAAAGTACAAAGGTGTTTTGCTAAGTGCCAGCGGACAAGATGCTAACAGCCGCGTATTCCCGATTGCTTTCGCAGTAGTGGAAAGAGAGAACACATAATCTTGGACATGGTTTTTCCAGAGGTTATCTACTATTGTAGAGGAT
>NW_013637499.1:0-328 GCF_000695525.1 Brassica oleracea var. oleracea
TTGCACCAGTGTCATACCACCATTCCTTGGGGTTGTTGCTTTCAACCGTGTTGGCCTCAGTCACCACAGCAACGAGATCCTCCTCAGTGAAATTTGCCTGAGCCTTCTCATCCTTGATATTTTTGCGACACTCAACAGTCTTGTGCCCCACTTTCTGGCAGTAGTGACATTTCCCCTTGAAATTCTCCACATTCGCATTGATCTTAATACCTTTGTTCTTGAAGTTTTTTCCAGAAGCCTTCAAGGCTGCAGCAGTTTTGGAAGGCTTGGCAGGAGTATTAGCGTGTGCCTTTCCTTTGCCTTTGTGCTCAACCATGTTGACACTGTG
>NW_013637500.1:0-328 GCF_000695525.1 Brassica oleracea var. oleracea
TATTCAACTTCCTGGTGATTCTCCACTACTTTAAGTTTCAAAATCAATCTTGTTACATCGCAATTCATGCTTGTTTGATTAGAATAACGAAGAAGTTGTCATATTCCCAAACAGGAAAACTGGGATCACCTGATCTGAAAGTGGGATAGCTTCTTCATCATAACTCCTATGAGATTTATTCAACTTCCTGGTGATTCTCCACTACTTTATGTATCAAAATAAAGCTTCTTACATCGCGATTTCTCATGGTTTTATAAGAATGACGAAGAAGTTATCATATTCCAAACAGGAAAACTGGGATCACCTGATCTGAAAGTGGGATAGCTTC
>NW_013637501.1:0-327 GCF_000695525.1 Brassica oleracea var. oleracea
TCTCCCATCATTCTGATTGTAGACATCCTGTTTCTCACTTCCTTATCAATCCATTGAACCATTTTTTGCACATTCCTAGGACTCTCTCCATGTCTTCTTCCATTTCTCTCCCTCCATATACTATATACAGCCACTTGAAAAGCATATCTAGTAAGGAATGTAATCAGCTTCGTTTGATCTTTATCCATGAGCAACAAAATTACTCTTCTCGAATCCTCCACATATCTGTTCTCCAGTAGTTTACTCATGAGCTTTCTCCAAATTTCTCTGGAATAATCACATTCAAAGTATAGATGATACTTGGTTTCATCGGTTGCATTGCATAGA
>NW_013637502.1:0-327 GCF_000695525.1 Brassica oleracea var. oleracea
GTTGTTCATAGCGGCTGGTCCTAAGCCAGAAGCTGGAGGAGAAGATTCTTCGAGGAGTTTCTTCCAGATCAAGAAAACTCAAGCCAAACTTAACGCTTACAAGTTTGTGTATTGTAGTGACGGTAACGACTGCATCGATGTCGGTACAAACGTGGAAGGTGGCGTTCGGGGTTTGGTTATAGGCTCTACCCCTCCATTCGGTTACCCATTCGAGGTTGTGTTCGTGAAAGCTACTGAGAAAGAGACTTCATCCAAGACTATGTCTATTATCTGAGAGAAATTAAGGACCACTTAATAAAGGGGATAAGAGTTATAACTTACGTCTAA
>NW_013637503.1:0-327 GCF_000695525.1 Brassica oleracea var. oleracea
AAATATAATATCAATCAATCTCAGTATGAATAGCTTGAAGTTCACTAACCAAGGGATTGAACGCAGTAGAATCAACATTGACATTATCCGTGGCTACTCTCATGCAAACTATTTACACAACTGCAGGGACACCAGTTGAGCCCTGAAAATAGTCCCAGAAAGATGACATTACAATCGTACACAAGCTGACTTCTCAATGAGATTGCTCATCCCTTAAACTGCGGTTACCTGTAGAATCAGCCGAGCAGGTTTGAAGGGAATCTCCTGCAGCGTTTAAAAAGATATACAAACCCAAAGTTTAGAACTTTCCTGTGAGATAATAACTTG
>NW_013637504.1:0-327 GCF_000695525.1 Brassica oleracea var. oleracea
AATAGGCTCAACATTGGTAATTTGTAGAATTTTCAACGATATATGTAGATGATGTCATACCAAAAAAAGAAATATAATGATCACTTGATTAGAATGGAAAAAATGGTTAATATATTCGAGTAAAATAATAAAAAGGTGAGATGTGAACAAAATGTTTACAGTAGAGAGAATTTTATTTTATTTATATAGATATCCTAGCATGTAAAATAATTCAGTTTCACAAAATAGTTATAATGTACTATAATATATTCAAATGTGTATTGTGCAAAAAATGTGTCTGGATTTAAACATTTGTCAAAAGATACCAAATAAAATTATTTACATGTG
>NW_013637505.1:0-327 GCF_000695525.1 Brassica oleracea var. oleracea
GACGTTAAGCCCACTAAGCCCAGCACAACAAATGTACTAGCCGTTAACAGAGGAGAACGCAGTCGTAGTAAAAGACATAGCTCACGTTCTTGTTATGATTCTCGTACGGAGAAGACAGCTCACGATATCACAGCTCCTCTGCCTACTTCTATCTTTAACAGTTTTGGTTGCCTAGATGCTTGCGTATGCTAACGTGAACATTAGGTCAAGTAGTAGCTTTCACATCTTTGTATATAAAACCATTAGAGCCGCTGTGGATATTTCTTAAGTTGAATGAGATACAAAGTTATGTTTTCATCTTCTTCTTCATATCTTGTCTGATCTACA
>NW_013637506.1:0-327 GCF_000695525.1 Brassica oleracea var. oleracea
GTGAATGGAAAATCGACATGTCAGCGAATTATTTAAAGAATTATTAATTCTTCCATAATTTTTGTTTAATTAACATCTAAACCAAATTTTTATCACAATTTATAAAAATATTCCATAAATATTTATTCAATGGTACGTTTTTAGAACAAAATACTTTTTGTCTGTTGAATACAAAATAACAATAATTTCTAAAATAGTGAACAAAATTTTAACACAATTTTATAAAACAATAGTAAAACTTATTTCTTAAACAATTAAACCAAATATTTTAACACTACATCATATATATTTAATAAATATGTTTTTAACCATGAGTATGTTTTGAAC
>NW_013637507.1:0-327 GCF_000695525.1 Brassica oleracea var. oleracea
AAATATACAATATAAGAAATACAAAAAATACGTTAAACATCTATCTGAAAATATATTATAAAATAAATAATAAGTAAATATATACTATAAGAAATAGAAATATTACTTTAAACATCTATCGTAATACTACAATTTGATATAAAATAAAAACAATTAGATAAGTAAATATACAATATAAGAAATAGAAACACCACATTAAACCTCTATCTGAAAAATTCATAGTTTTACATTTTTATCATTTCCAAATATTTTATAAGTAAATATACAATATAAGTAAAAAAAGCATACAATATATGTAAAAGAAACGTACAATATAAGAAATATAAA
>NW_013637508.1:0-327 GCF_000695525.1 Brassica oleracea var. oleracea
CGAATCGTGTTGGGAGAATGTTGCTGTTGAGCAAGTAGTTGTAGCGGCACGAGGCTTCCTTATCCCATTGTTCCTCGGATTTGGCAGGGATTTTGGGTCAGTGAGAGATATATCAGTCCCCTCCTCTCGTGGCCATTGGTAGGTTGGGGATCGACATCGTCCTCCGGTTCTCCTCGGGCGTGTGGTGGTATTATCCTTGAAGCCATCTTGGTGCATCTGGTACCCATCTGCAAAACAAAACCAAAGGAAAGAGTTAGTACCATTCAATTGGGTTTAGTACGAAAAGTTGGAAGCTTTTGCGATTTTAGTTGCTCTTTCCAAACTATT
>NW_013637509.1:0-327 GCF_000695525.1 Brassica oleracea var. oleracea
TCGCCATTTCAAAAACTATTCCAGACACCTCCCAACTACCTTAAACTCCGAACCTTTGGCTGCTTGTGCTATCCATGGTTACGACCTTATGCTCCCAATAAACTTGAAAACAGATCCTTACCTTGTGTCTTCATAGGATACTCTCTCACTCAGAGTGCCTATCTTTGCTTAGAACCAGTTTCTGGACGTGTCTATGTCTCAAGTCATGTTCGCTTTAATGAAACAGAGTTCCCTTATCATTCCCTAACTAAACCGACCTCACCAACCCCATCCCAGCCACCCACTGTCCCCTATGAACCTCACACAGTCATACCAGCGCCATCACTC
>NW_013637510.1:0-327 GCF_000695525.1 Brassica oleracea var. oleracea
GACGCATCCTGGTGTTCAGGTACCGCTCCCAAACTCTAAATTTTCTGGAATACGTACGTTTAGTTATTCAGGTGGAAGTTCGTATTAGAAATGTATTATTAGCTGTTAAAGTCAGAGAATAAGGTTTATATAAGCTCTTGAATGCAAATGAATGCTCATCTTCTCAAGCTAGCATCTGGCTCTTTTTTTATTCCAAGTGTTCTCGCATCAAATTTGCTCCTTTCTATGTAGAGATGCCTAAATACTTAGTTTTGCGTTTCAGGACATGGCGCGTGATACATTCTTGAAAATAGTTCAGAAGTGCAAGCGTAAATTTGTTATTGTTCA
>NW_013637511.1:0-327 GCF_000695525.1 Brassica oleracea var. oleracea
ATGAAGTCCGTTAAATAATATATATACGTGAAATATATTTTTATTTGAAACTAATTTCAAATTTGTAATTTTCATGTAGACATGCATTTTTAGATGTAAATTTTAAGAAAACTTACATTAATGATAATGACCAAACCTTGTATTCACCGGAGCCGATGTGAGAATTTTGTAACTTTATGACGGGCTTTAGTTTTTCAAAAATATTATAGAATTATATTTTCTGAAAGAACATATTGATGTTGGGCTCTTTTAAGTTGACAAACAAAATAATTAGATAGTATAGTGTTTTTGTTGGCCGAATATTTCGTGCCAGATTATTGTATTAGC
>NW_013637512.1:0-327 GCF_000695525.1 Brassica oleracea var. oleracea
AAAATTAATTTAGAAAATTTACTAAATACATTAATTACAGTTTGTTTAGATCCTTTGATACAGTCTTTTGCCGGCTTTCAGAATCTAAACTCAATATTGACCCAAGTAAGTATTTGGACTCCATATATAAACTTGGGTTGCTCCAACTTCTAGGTTGGTTCAAGTTTAAAAACGTTATTCACAAGAACTCTTGGTCTAGTAGTAATGGAACTTCATGTCCACCTTAGGTTCGAGTCGTTTTGGCCACCTTCCCACCGATAAAAAAGCTCGTGGGGATTAGTCTGGGTTTAACACCTGGAATCTCCCACAGTCATCAAGAAAAAAAAA
>NW_013637513.1:0-327 GCF_000695525.1 Brassica oleracea var. oleracea
CCTACTCCTCAATGCTATCTCTTATGAACCACGGCTGTACCACCTCTTACTCCACCTCGATCGGAGTTATAGTTGAGACCTTATGATAAAAACCGCGAAAACTTGTTTTTGCCGAGAATCGTAACAAACGCGTCGAGTCGAAAAACGGTCCAAAGAGGCCTAAAACGCGACTAGAAGCCCCCTTACGATTTTACATGGAAAGAACCCACATACATTATGACGGTTTAATTATGCTTTGTCCGCATGAAAAGATAAATGTCCAGTTTCCGAAGATAAATGTCAAGTTTCTGAAGATAATCATGAAGATTGGGAAAAATGGAATATTTC
>NW_013637514.1:0-327 GCF_000695525.1 Brassica oleracea var. oleracea
TGGAGATTGCTAGAGTTGCACAGGATATGAAACAGAAGCTAAAGATTACGACGGTTGCTATGGTTGTTGTGGGAGCAATCGTGGGAATATGGACTTCTCTGACTGTCTGAGCAAGTTTCAGTGATTGGTTGCTTGTCGTTTGAGTTTGATGGGTTCAAAATAGCTTAAGATTGCATTATTGTTTTCATTATGATCGCCTATAATACACTTGATGGCTTCTTGTTGACTCTCGGTTGCTGACTATTATCAGCTTCAGTTCACATTCTAATACTTTTCTTCTCCTTCATGTTGTTTCAAAGCTAGTAGCTTCAGTTCACAATTTTCTTC
>NW_013637515.1:0-327 GCF_000695525.1 Brassica oleracea var. oleracea
GTTGTTGCCGCGGGTTTATCCAAGTGGCTTGATATTTACAGTGGTGTGTTGATGGTTAGAGTTTTGCTCAGTTGGTTCCCCAACATTCTGATAAGCTAGCAGTTCCTCTAGCTATGGCACAGAGAAGGTCAAGGTCGAAGAGGACTAAGAAGAGTGGCTGAAGGAAGAAGGACAGGAGGCAAAGAGTCTCATTGTGTGAGAGGTTTAGAGCCAAGTCTCATACTTAAATAAACGTTGTCGTATGATGTCTTACATTATCTATTTAATACCTTGAGTTGTAAACATTTGATCTCATCATAATTGATCACTAAAGTTAAATCTTATCTT
>NW_013637516.1:0-327 GCF_000695525.1 Brassica oleracea var. oleracea
CCAGTCCCAGGCCGAACCCGCCATGCAGATCAGAGGTTTCCAATACGTTCCACGCAACAACGAGCGTGCATTGCTCGAGGCTGTATCGATGCAGCCCGTCTCGGTAAGCATTGCCGGGTTGGCTGAAAGTTTCAGCCATTACTCAAGCGGAGTGTACAGTGATCCGGCCTGTGGGATCGCCACGACTCATGCAGTGACGTTGGTTGGGTACGGAACGAGCCCGGAAGGGATTAAGTATTGGCTGGCTAAGAACTCTT
Source organism: Brassica oleracea var. oleracea (assembly GCF_000695525.1). NCBI lineage: Eukaryota > Viridiplantae > Streptophyta > Magnoliopsida > Brassicales > Brassicaceae > Brassica > Brassica oleracea. The sequence continues at coordinate 258 of NW_013637516.1, forward strand.
GGGGTGAGACTTGGGGAGAAAATGGTTACATTAGACTCCGTAGAGATGTGGAGTGGCCTCAAGGCATGTG
>NW_013637517.1:0-327 GCF_000695525.1 Brassica oleracea var. oleracea
TGATGCACCTGTACCAGACCGAAGATCATCAAACCGGATTCGAGTTCCAAACCGAAAGTATTTTCATTAAAACTCTATTCCTAAGTTTTAGTTATTTCTTGTGTTTCACGTTAGTTAATAAGAAGATGGCTTGGTCTTCCTTGAGATAAGGAAACCACTTCTTCCACTTTCCCATTTCCAGCTTTGTAGGAGTTGATCTCCATTTCCCTTATTGTTTTGTCTATTTAATCAATGAGAAAATCCAAAAAGAGGTAGACTTATCTACCCAAAAATACTTGTGTATTATTTACAAACAAACTCTTGCTTTGAAGAGGGACCAAGGTAACA
>NW_013637518.1:0-327 GCF_000695525.1 Brassica oleracea var. oleracea
TTTTTTTTTACTTATATATCTATAGAGAAAAGAATAAAATAGTCTTTTGCCCTTTTAATAACATTTTTGGTCATTTTTCTCTTTCAATGTTTTTTTGTGACAAGAACTTAAAAATTGACATTTCAGAAAATTGTCCAATTTTGTATATATCACTATTATTTTCATTTTAATTTAAAAGAAAAATAAATAATCATGCTATATGATTTAGAAAATAAATCAATTATATATTTAGTTTACAAAAAGAATGATAGAAAAGAGGTAATACAGAATCATGAAAATTTATACTAGTTTAAAAAAATTATGATCAAATTTTATAAGTCGATGTAT
>NW_013637519.1:0-327 GCF_000695525.1 Brassica oleracea var. oleracea
TGTGGGGAATGAGCAGAAGTCTGGTGCCTTCTGGAAGCGAATCGCCGCATACTTTGCTGCAAGTCAGAAGGTCGCCGGTAGTGAAGTGAGGGAGCATGCCCACTGCAAGAACCGTTGGCACAAGATCAATGATCAGGTGGGAAAATTTTGTGGCGCGTATGAAGCGGCAACCAGAGAGAAGAGCAGCGGTCAGAATGAAAATGATGTGTTGAAGCTTGCTCATGAAATCTTCTTCAACAACCACCAGAAGAAATTCACGCTCGAGCACGCGTGGAAAGAGCTCCGCAATGACCAGAAATGGTGCAAGCTTTCAACTTCTAAAAGCGA
>NW_013637520.1:0-327 GCF_000695525.1 Brassica oleracea var. oleracea
GGAGTCGACTTGCGCGACATGAAACCATCATCTCGCTCCCTCACAGGATTCAACAGAGCTTTTAAGACAATGATCGGGATGATCAAACTCCCCGTCTACGCATGCGGAGTGACACGCACAGTCAAGTTCTCAGTCATCCGAACGAAGGCTCCTTAGAACGCGATCCTCGGAACCCCCTGGTTACATTCTGTTAAGGCAGTGTCCTCTACGTACCATCAGTGCGTGAAATTTCTAGGACCAAACGGTCAGGTGCAGACGCTTCGCGGAGAGCAGCAGGCCACTCGCGACCTACTCATTGCGACGGTGAAGATGCAACAATCGACTCCC
>NW_013637521.1:0-327 GCF_000695525.1 Brassica oleracea var. oleracea
ACAAAATAGGGACATGAGAGAAAGATAGGGTGCAAAAGTCCACAGCAGAGGGGAAGCAAAGTTCAAAAACCTAAACAAACAAGTCTCAACAAAGAAAAATATATAGTAATACAACAACAGATAGTCCAACCGATCCCTGAAGACTAATCCTCCGCAATTAGACTCGAAGCTGCAGCGCCGGTCACCCATGCAACCTCCATTCCCTTCGAATCTGCAATCGGAGGCTCCTGCCTCTCGACCAAAGGCCTACCCGCATGAACCCCGGATGTAGTGTGCTTCGATCGGTCACCAGAGCTCGAGCTCGATGCAGTCACGGGATGCTCGCTA
>NW_013637522.1:0-327 GCF_000695525.1 Brassica oleracea var. oleracea
AGGAAAAAGAGCGAGCCAACACATTGATGTCATGGAGAACGCCTTTCAACACCACATCCTGTCCTTGATTCTTCAAGAGCGAAACGAGGTTTTTAGAGTCGGAGTAGACACGAATGCTACTGACATGTGAAGAGATTGCAGCGGTGATTGCCGCTTTGACCGCCAAAGCTTCGGCCACAAGAGCCGAAGGAACATAACGCCGGTACGAGGAGGAACTTTCTGCAACAGCATTGTCGGCATCACGAAGGAGCCAGCCAATCCCGCAGTTCCATGTCGATGGGTTCCAAGCTGCATCTGAATAAGATGACCAAGTGTAAGAGTTAGCAA
>NW_013637523.1:0-327 GCF_000695525.1 Brassica oleracea var. oleracea
GTTTAATGGCTAAATCTTGCTTTACTGTTTGACCTACAAGTCTATCAGTCGCGTAAGCGGGGCATATGATCACAAGATGCATTAAGGAAAGGTCTTGGATTATAGAAAAAGTTACGCTAGGGATTTATAACTGTGAGTCCTCCAATATTAAAAAAAATATTGGTAATATATTGGGTAAATTTCAAAGACAACTTATATTAATTAAGTGTATTTGAAGCGAAACTTATTTTAGCTTGTATTTATTTTTAAAATAAATTAAAATAAGGACGTTCAACGACTAAAAGGTGAGTATAGCTAACAATAATCCTTTTTTAATGCCCAACATCT
>NW_013637524.1:0-327 GCF_000695525.1 Brassica oleracea var. oleracea
ATTGTATGAGTGACAAATTATGTGGCATTAATTCTCGAGAAGAATATACTGCAATCACAGAAATATTTTAGGCAAAGTCAGAGTCAATCCTACATTCGTATGAAAATTAGAACAAATTTATGGTTCAAGATTTTTTCCTTAAATGTAGTTAAGTACATTTCCTATACTAACCGTATGCAATGTAAGATCGATAAAACATCAATACTTCTTTATAAACATCAAACTTTGGTCTCATTCATTCCATCCTAAGCATAAAATGGTGTTATAACAACTTATTGAGACGGTTTCGAACCGTTATTGGTTTAACAATTATATGACTGATTGTAT
>NW_013637525.1:0-327 GCF_000695525.1 Brassica oleracea var. oleracea
AGGGCTAAAGGACATTCTAACTGATGAGACCCTTCTGTTGGATCCGCCAAAAGAGGAAGCAGAAGGAGATACAAAAGTCACAGGAGATGGAACTACGGAATCAAGCTCAAAAATTGATCCCGCTAAACTTGAAAAGTCGGAGAAAGCAAAAGACCTCATCGTAGTCAACGTAGGTAACCAAGTTCTACGGAAGATCAGTCACTGTGAAACTGCTGCTGCAATGTGGACCGCATTAAACACGCTGTACACAGAAACATCTTTGCCGAATCGTATCTACTTACAACATAAGTTCTACACGTTCAAGATGAACGATTCCAAGGGCATAGA
>NW_013637526.1:0-327 GCF_000695525.1 Brassica oleracea var. oleracea
AAAAAAAAAGTAAATAGATAATTTTGCCTCCAAATTATAATTGTTTCAAGTTTTATAAATTTCAAAGATAACACTAACCTTTGTTTTCAAAATCTGGTATAGGCGAGTGATTCGAGTTTTTTTTTCGTTGCAAAAATTTGTGATAGTGTAGGTACAGTACACTACAAATGTAATCTGAATATGAAGTTGGAAGTTCGAAGTAGGGCTTTATCGAAGTAACGTCTTCTTTACTACAAGACTAATATCTTTAGACCTTGAAAATGATTCTTATCTTTACAGATCCTTGACCAACTCTAATACAAGAAACATGAGACAAGTCAAGTACTC
>NW_013637527.1:0-327 GCF_000695525.1 Brassica oleracea var. oleracea
CTCTCTCTCTCTCTCTCTCTCTCTCTCTCTCTCTCTCTCTGTTCTTAGTCGTCTGTGGTGTTCTTCAGAAGCAAAAATGAAACCTTCATTTTTAAAAATTCTGGGTCGGGTGGATTCTTTTAAACGGGCAATCACTATTTACAAAACACAATTAAATTATCTCTAATCCGGATTTCAAAGATTGGATTAGAGAGGGGGATTTAAAAAGTTTGGGGAGAGATGTAAAGAGAAATTATAAATTTGGGTGGGTTTACGAAGAGTTAAGTACTTTGGGTGGAAATAAGTAGGGTGTATAGGTTTGCAGGGGGTTTTAGGCAGGCAACCCTA
>NW_013637528.1:0-327 GCF_000695525.1 Brassica oleracea var. oleracea
TAAAATCCTGATTTGAAAACTATTTGATCCGGTTTCTTTCTCCTACACCCGACTCTTAATTTTTTTTTCCAATTTCTCTTATTCAGCCCAAACTAAGAAGAACAAAAAAATGGAGGATTTTGTAAATGGAGATTATGTACATGTATGCCACTAATAAGATGGTGCTTGAGCTGAAATTGAAAATGGAGGATTTAGTATATGGAGATTATGTGAAATTAAGAGGAGGATCATGATGTTCTTGAGGGTTCGTGTCGTCTATCTGGTTCTGGGTTAAATTCATCTCCCTCGTCGCTTGTTTGGGTGGATTGGAATTTGTGATTATCAAAT
>NW_013637529.1:0-327 GCF_000695525.1 Brassica oleracea var. oleracea
GTTGGCTTCTCCAGCACAAGCTAGCATCTCATCAAGGGGTTTATAAACGATCTCAACGCCAGATGGTATCATCTCCTCTTGGATAGCTGCAACTCTCTCTTGGCTTCAGTTCACAACCACCATTCTAGTGCAACCTTTGGCAACCAGGTGCTTGATTACAAGCTTCCCCATCTTTCCTGCGCCAACAACCAACATCGTAGCAGACGATGCAGATCCTGGTGGAAGCTTGGTGAAAGCAAGCTCGACGGCAGCAGAGCTAACGGAAACAGCCCCAGAGGCAATACCTGTCTCTGCTCTGGCACGCTTCCCAGCGGTGATAGCCTTTTC
>NW_013637530.1:0-327 GCF_000695525.1 Brassica oleracea var. oleracea
TCCCTGAACATATTGAGCCAGAACCAGAAAAAAGGGGCTTCTGGAGCCGTTTTTTCAAGCCCTATGGATGATAGGACTATTTAATCAGACTAATCAAAACCGTGGAACATTGTTTATTTATTGATCGTGGAACGTGAAAAGTCATAAAAAAAGCCCGATCTGGAGAATACGGGCCAATCAAAATGATATATACCATTGATTAATAAAGACAATTATAACACATTTCGTATAAGGTGTATTATGTTAATTTTAGATAATTTAAATAAAGGCTAGAGACGACTAACATCTAATCCTGCTGCGAGAGGGCGTTCAAAATTCTGTGTCAGT
>NW_013637531.1:0-327 GCF_000695525.1 Brassica oleracea var. oleracea
TTCCATCATGAGTATCTGACCCCTCGTTGCTGTATATGTATCATTCAGCCCCATGAGGAACTTCAAGACACGATCTTGCTCATCTCGCTCCATCAATAACTTGTAACTTTCACAGCTCTCAAGGCTACAACAACAACGATAAGACCTCTCATGGTTCTTAAGATCTTCCCAAAGCTGCTTCAGTTTCGTGTAGTACTCGCTAACGCTTTGTGATCCTTGAACTTCAGAAAAGATTTGTTGTTTGATTTCAGATGTACGAGGTCCATCACTTTGCTTGAACTGATCATGGATATCTAGCCACATCTGCCTCGCCGTTTCAAGATACAT
>NW_013637532.1:0-327 GCF_000695525.1 Brassica oleracea var. oleracea
GGATATATAAGTTAGGATTGTTGTTTGGATTGTTGTTTTAGTTTTTTGGAATTATTATTTTTGTTAAAATTCAAAACGTTTTACTATTTTTAAAACGTTTTTTGATTTTTAAAAATGTTTTTCAAGTTTCCAGTAATAAAATATGTATAATAAAATGTTTTTAAATTTTTAAAAAAATATTTAACAACATTTTTCTATATTTATAAAAAATTTATAATTTTGTATACATATATATATATATATATAAATCATGTATAATAAAAAATTTTAAAATTTTATTATTTTTTATAAGTTTCAAGTAATAAACTATGTATAATAAAAGGTTTA
>NW_013637533.1:0-327 GCF_000695525.1 Brassica oleracea var. oleracea
GCAGCATCCGCAACCAGAAGTCGCTGAGAGCGAGATAGATTCGCCGTATCCATCATCACCGCGCGATGAATCGCCTCCGGATCTCCGACACGACCCCCGTCGGGATTCCTTGTCGGATTCGACGTCGCTGCGACTGCCTTTCCCTTCTGTTGCTTCGATAGCCTCTGACCCGACGACATCGCGGAACGGAACGGTGAAGAATGCTTCGAATGAATCTAACAACGCTTAGAGAGATAAAGGTAAGAGAGACAAAGTACCTTTGATCGCGGAGAAAAACTATAAGAAATGAGAGGGGATCTGCGTATTTATAAGGAAAAGAGAGGGGGG
>NW_013637534.1:0-327 GCF_000695525.1 Brassica oleracea var. oleracea
ATTTTCATTAAAATGAGAGAAATGATTTCAAATTGTTCTAAAACATGTTTTTATTCCAAACAAACGAACGTATAAAGATTAAATTGATCAATCACATTTAGAAAAACCTTACTGAGTATGATATCTTTTTGAATTTAAGTTAATTGCATATTGAGAAAAAAATCATATTCAATCATCTTCTGTTTGCTCAGGTATTCTCAAGTTTTGTATACCTCTATATTCGTGTTGAAACCGTTCTTTGAATAGCATTGTAACTATATATCATTTCCTTTTTTTCATTATGGTTTAGATTATTCTTTGTCACATAATAGCAAAGAGTAGGAACCC
>NW_013637535.1:0-327 GCF_000695525.1 Brassica oleracea var. oleracea
ATTATTCAAATGTTTTAGCATATTTACAAAAAAAATATTCAAATCAAATATTTATGTAATTAAATCAAATATTTATGAAAATCAACTCAAATATTTATGGTCGACCGTGAGATTAGTGAAGATTAAATCAATTATGGTTTGTAAATGAGAAAATGCAACGTGTTTTTGTCTTTCTGAAAGTGATGACTTTCGCAATAATTCCGATTTCTACCTGCCCACGTGGCTGTCTGATTGATCTAGGAGGAAAAAATCAAAATGTTGGTGTTTATCAATCAATACGACTGGGGATGTTTGTACTGTGCACTAGGACTAAAGTTAAATTTCATT
>NW_013637536.1:0-327 GCF_000695525.1 Brassica oleracea var. oleracea
CGACAAGGGAAACAATAACAATCGTCGTAGGGTCAACATGATCATCGCAGGATTGCAATTCTGCAACGATACGGTCTCTGCCATCAAGGCTTACCAGCGGAAGGCGGAGTCCAGCGCAAACTGGCCTACATGGTTTCCTACCAAAGATGATCAGAACTGCTCAATCACCTTCACAAAGGAGGAAGCCAGAAGGATTGATCAGCCTCACTGCGATCCGCTCGTCATAGAACTCGTCATACGAGATCTGGAAGTCAGAAGAGTACTCATTGACACGGGTAGTACGGTGAATGTAATCTTCCGCGACACTCTCAAACGGATGAGCATTGA
>NW_013637537.1:0-327 GCF_000695525.1 Brassica oleracea var. oleracea
TGGTCCGGTGATGGTAGCATTAAGCATTGGTAGAAAACTGACATTGTCATAACATTGGTTAGTAATGCCAAATGAAGGATTGACGCCTAACAAAGGAAGACACTAGCTTATTTTCATAGGTTTTTGCTTCAGCTTATCTATCCAATTTATACTTTTTACTTATTTTTTTGTTCCTTATCATGAATTCATCTTCATTTACTTCTTTTAAAAAAAGAAATAATAAGTTGAGATAAAGTGGTTACATAGTCTTAAATACATATGATAATCATAATAGGATCAAGGCATATTAAGTAATTAGTATATTTTATAAATACATTTTGTTGGCCT
>NW_013637538.1:0-327 GCF_000695525.1 Brassica oleracea var. oleracea
CATGTTGGAAAAAATCTCGATCGCCCCATCCGTTCCTGGAGCCTTTTCAGGGTACATAAAAAAAATCTTGACAAACTCCTCCTCTGTAGCCACGGCTGTTAATTGACCATTCATCTGAGAAGTTATACTGCTTTGAATATCTAGTATGAAGATTTTGAAATCCGAAGGGGAAGTAGATTTAAAGATATTTTCAAAATACTCTTCTGCCACCTTTTCCATACCTACTTCATTTGTTATCCGATGTCCTCGTTCATCATGTAACCCGACAATCCTATTTCTCGATCTCCTTTGTTTTGTTAGTGATATATATATCATGGATTTTACCTA
>NW_013637539.1:0-327 GCF_000695525.1 Brassica oleracea var. oleracea
ATCACAAATAAAGTTTAAGGTATATTTTATACTCATCGTTATAAAAATATATCTAGAAGAATGTCACGGTTCAGATCATTTTGCAAGCCTCGGTGAGGGCAACAAAAAATAAAAAGAGTAAAATAAAACTAATACTCTAGATATATGAAAAACTTTTAAAACTAGAAAAAATTAGAAAATAAAAAAAATAATAAAATCTAAAAATTGTAAAAAATAAAAATAGGTAAAAAACTGAGGAAAAAATATGATAATTATGACGGTAATAGATCGTGCAGAAAGGTAGATAGTGCAGATAATGCAATAATAGATAGGGCAGAAAATTATTTT
>NW_013637540.1:0-327 GCF_000695525.1 Brassica oleracea var. oleracea
AGACCATAGACAGAGTTTGATATTTATAATACTCAGTGATCATGGAGACTGCAGAAAACAGTTATTTTGCATATTCTATATGGAACCAAGAGATATGTCCTTTGTTTGATGATTGTATTATGATAGCTACTAACATAAGAGATGACTAGAGAAAGAGAAATGAGTATGAAACTCTTATATAGGTAGCTTTTGTAAACACATTTGGGTTTATTAACAGTTGTGACAAGCAATTATGTTTATAGCAAAGGAAATATGCCGCAACATCAATAACAAATGCGCTTGTTTTTTGGTTGTTTGAGATTGAAATAGCTTATGGGTTTTCTAAAT
>NW_013637541.1:0-327 GCF_000695525.1 Brassica oleracea var. oleracea
ATAGAACGTTACTGACAATAACATAAAGGTAAGGGGACAGTGAGCAGACCTGCCTTATACCTCCACTACTGGTGAAGAAACCCGCTAACTCTCCATTGACTGATACCGAGAAAGCTGCTGTGCTGATACATCTCATGATCCAAGTGACAAACATATCAGGATAGTTCATAGCTCGAAGGGTGTTCTCGATGAAAGACCAGCTGACTGTATCAAACGCTTTGGCGATATCCAGTTTAATGGCTGCTCTGGAAGAGGCTGAAGGCTTATGGTAATCCTTTATGAGCTCTGTAGCTAACAACACGTTTTCAAGCAACAACCTGCCCTCAA
>NW_013637542.1:0-327 GCF_000695525.1 Brassica oleracea var. oleracea
TAGGCAATCATAAGTCTCATATTCCATAAGATCATCATGATCATGTTTGAAATTATTTTCACCATTTTATAGACCAAGTGGGTTTCAGGATTCTTCCCTTTCAGACTCTCTTTGATAGAGGTCACAAAAATGTTTGGGAGTCCTTCATATCTTAGCCCAATGGTTTCCACATCTATGGCACACTGATTTGGTCGAGCTTTGTGGTTTAAAGGATATACCACGGTCTCTGCCTCGACCATGGTATCAAATTAGGTTGATACTCACGGCTTTTGCCATAGTGGTTCCCACGTCCAAATGTGTTATAGTGGCCATGGCCACGTCCTTTCC
>NW_013637543.1:0-327 GCF_000695525.1 Brassica oleracea var. oleracea
ATTATGAAATTTTTCTATTTTAGAGAAAAAAAATAGAGGAATACATTGGAGATGATCTAAGGCATGACCGACGTAAATGATCGACGTTGAGATTTTAGCTTTTCTGATTCTTACTATTCTAATGTTTCAATATAATTTGAATATTTCATTTGCTTTCTAATATAATGGTTTAAAAGTATTTTTTTGTTTCACTATATAAATTGTTTTTATATTTCAATGTAACTTTATACTTATTGGATATTGTGTGGCCAATTAAGTTATGTAAATTAATGTGTAATTGATTAAAGGGCTTTTTGCAGAATTGACCTATAACTTAAAGTCAAACAC
>NW_013637544.1:0-327 GCF_000695525.1 Brassica oleracea var. oleracea
GTGGTAAGGCTGTTTGTAATTGAAACTCGTTAAAGTAATATAATATCTTCAGTTGACTAAAAAAAAAAAAAAAGAAAGAGGGATGCTTGGAATGGAGTGCCAGCCAAGGTAAAAGAGTAGATAGCAATATTTTTTAATGTTCACAGCTTTATATTCATCGGTTTTTGGATTGAAATTTTTGACTGTGCAAAATAAAAGACCAAACCTTTCGAGGCTCAAAACTTTGGCTAGAGCGTATTGGACAATTGAAAGGTTTAAAAACCTAGGTCAATGAAACTTGGAAGAGCCAAACTCTAAAATGCTCAAATTAGAATTTTCACCATGTTG
>NW_013637545.1:0-327 GCF_000695525.1 Brassica oleracea var. oleracea
AACCACTTCTGTACTGCCATTACAGCCCATCCAAACTCCTTGTCCAGTCGTTCCACTCAGATACCTCAGTATCCTGTCAACCATCTTCCAGTGATGGACCTTTGGCGCCTGCATATGTTGACTCACTTGATTCACAGCAAAGCATATATCTGGCCTAGTAATCGTCAAGTAGATCAGCTTGCCAACCATCTTCCTGTATAGCTTAGGATCCTCAAACAGTTGCTTCTCTTCAACCTCCCCCTCACGCATAACCTTATATCCCTCCTCGAGGGGTGTCTTGGCTATCTTTCCACCAAGCACATCAGTCTCCTTCAACATATCCATAGT
>NW_013637546.1:0-327 GCF_000695525.1 Brassica oleracea var. oleracea
AACCAGTCTGTTCTACTTTCTGATTTGAAGGCTGTTAGGTGTTCTTCCACCGTCGAGGTTAGCTCAGATTCTGGGAAGCGTTTAACGCGGTGGGGAGTTGATGGGAATTGACATGATCTTCATCGATTCTAAGGTTTCTGTTCGTGAAGCTCATGAGCAATTTTTTTTATAATATTTCTGGTTTTTGTACTCATAATTCTTCAAAACTCCGTTTAAAGATTTTTTCAGATTTTTTTGTACGATAAATCAACTGTCTCGCCACCTTCCACCACCGTCTCAAGGCCGGTTAAAAAGGATAAGTTAGTAGCTCTTAATATAAATTCATTC
>NW_013637547.1:0-327 GCF_000695525.1 Brassica oleracea var. oleracea
AGGAACTGGTAAAGCAAACTTTACGTTGCCGAAAGGAACAAAATTTTCCATAAATAATGCTCTATGTTCTACGAGTTCTATAAGGAATTTGTTGAGTTTTAAAGACATATATCTTCACGGATATAATACTTAGTCTGCAACTGAGGATGAAAAGAAATACATGTATGTAACTTCTGAGAAATGTGGCAGAAAACACATATTGGAAAAGTTTCCAGAACTTACTTTGGGGCTACATCATACTTATATCGATGAGATCGAATTAAATCTTATAGTAAAACGTATCCCAGAAGAGTTCACATTATGGCATGATCGCCTTGGCCATCCAGG
>NW_013637548.1:0-327 GCF_000695525.1 Brassica oleracea var. oleracea
TACATGGCCGCATTATGATGTATATGTACTTTTCGTGTTACAACTTCATGCTATGTTTATTCATGAAGAGAACTAAAGCTTTAGTTACATAGTACCCATTTGCGAAAGACCATCGTTGTTGCCGCACCATCAACCCCCCTGCTCCTTTACGATTCTATTTGGGTGCAAACCCCATACCAATACCGACGATGTTATGTTGTTGCTGGTGTTGTCACTTGAACTCGTTATGAAAGACTGCCTTACAGTACTCTTCATAATGTGTGAAACATGCGTCCTCCTCTAATTGCATCCAACTGTGCTTTGTAACTTCAGAGATTGCTTGTATGG
>NW_013637549.1:0-327 GCF_000695525.1 Brassica oleracea var. oleracea
TCTAGGTCTAAGGTAGATAGATTGGTTGAAAGTTAACACCTTTAGATCGAAACTTGATCACCCAAGGTCAATTCCTTTAGCCTATGAGTTCTCTTATCTCATAAGAAAGAAAGCTTTGTCCTTTATTGCATTTTAGTAGCATTCTAGTTCAAAAAATCATCTCACCAATTGATAGCACTTAGATTAAGCATGGTCTTGCATTTCCCTTTGCTTTAGAATCACTTAGAACTGGTTTGACATCCTTTATTCTACAACATTTGATTAGGAGCCTTGAAATTCATATCATCAAATTGGCGCCGTTGCCAAATTCTAAGTTGATTGTGACAT
>NW_013637550.1:0-327 GCF_000695525.1 Brassica oleracea var. oleracea
TAGGCGAGGGAGAAAGGTGTCGCTTTAGTCGATCCTCGCGGGGTTGTACGGTGGCTCCATAGGACTCTGTCGAGTTCGTCGGCCTAGTGACCCTTTTTCAGGTCCAGACGCTTCTTAATGCCATCGATGATGAGTTTGTTTGAGGATTCTGCCTGTCTGTTACCTTGCGGGCAGCGAGGGGTGGAGGGGTTTAATCGAATGTTCCACTTGCTACAGAACTCCTTGAAATTACCTGACACGAACTGCGATCCGTTGTCGGTGACAATTTCATAAGGTAGATCATGGCGGCAAATAATGTTTTTCCAGACGAAACCGCAGACTTCTTTG
>NW_013637551.1:0-327 GCF_000695525.1 Brassica oleracea var. oleracea
ATCAGCTCCTAGGTGTCGCGACTTGATGGCATTCCAGATCTCTTTTGCATGATTCATGACGCATATTAAGTTTTTGTGTTTCTAAGAGATCTGTGAGAAACATATTGAGAGCTTTAGTTTTGAGTAGTTTCTAAAGCTAATAAGAAAAGTTGTTCCTATAACTCTTTGTGTTTCTAAGAGATCTGAATTGGTATCAGAGCCAGGTTGGGCCATTACCATCATTAAAGAGTCTCATGTTGGAGACTCAATCTAATCTTAAGGTGAAGCTTAGGTTTTGGCAACAGGAGGAGAGATCACGAAAGCAGATGGCCGACGTGATTATAGCTG
>NW_013637552.1:0-327 GCF_000695525.1 Brassica oleracea var. oleracea
AATCGTACTTTCCCTGTTATTGATTCATCAATAGTTTTAAAATAATCGTGTTTTCCAGTCATGTGATTACTAGCCCCATTGTCCTAGTACCAAATTCTGTTGTTGTTGGAACTATCTTCGAAATCCTTCGGTTTCACATTCTTTTCATTAAGGTAGACAACTTCGTGCATGAGCAATCTGTTAGCTTCTTGAGTGTCCTGGGCTTTGTTCTCATATGTTTACTGAAGCTTCAGTAATCTATCTGGACAGCCAGAGGCGAAGTGTCCTGTTTTGTCGCAATGAAAACACGTTATCTTTGATATATCGAACTCACGATAATATCTTCCT
>NW_013637553.1:0-327 GCF_000695525.1 Brassica oleracea var. oleracea
GAAAATGTACATCAAATGCGTGTATGGTTGTATATAAAGACAAAAAATCGAATTAGAACAAGTGATCATTTAGTTATTGGCTAAGAACGTTCGAATTAGTGACTGATTGTTTTTTTTTTAAGAATCCTACTAACAAGAATGTGGTAAATTGTGATGAAAATCTGAAGAGCTTTTGTTTGGGAAGCAACAAATTGAGCTAATCGAGTTTTGCTATTTTTCAGATGTTGTTCTGTTGATTTCTTTACATATGATTTAATTTTATTCTGGTTTGGGTTCTACATTGTTTAAGATAGCTTAAAATATATAATCGTTAACGAATCCTATTCA
>NW_013637554.1:0-327 GCF_000695525.1 Brassica oleracea var. oleracea
TCGAGTCGCCGGCGAGCTCGGCCGTTACACGGGCCAGCTCGCCCGGCAAGCACGGCCGAGTTGCCGTTCGACTCACCGGCGAGCTCGGCCATGACATTGGCCAGCTCGCCCGGCAAGCACGGCCGTGTTGCCGGTCGGCTCGCTCGATCGTGCCGCGGATCGGCTCGCCCGGCGAGCGCGGCCAATTTTCTGTGGACCATTCCGAACCCGGTCCCATCCCATAACCATGCCTCTTCGTCCGAAGTTTCCGTAACTCAGTCTTGGGTCCGTGGATACTAAGCTTTCGTAAAAGTAAAGGTTCTCTTACATCCGACGAGGATACCATAG
>NW_013637555.1:0-327 GCF_000695525.1 Brassica oleracea var. oleracea
TTCCATAATACTCAACATCCAGTGGAGACTGAATTGGGTAAGAGACAACTTTATTGACATTGAGGAGTGTGACCTTCTTGTTGGCGAAATCGATGCAAGCACCCACAGTAGTAAGGAATGGTGTGCCCAGGATCAATGGAACTCTCTTCTCAGTTGCCATCTTCAAGACAGTGAGGTCTATAGGGATGGTGCAAGATCCAATCTTCAAAGGGAAATCCTTGATGACACCAATAGGGGTAGTAGAAGAAGAATCCCTAAACGTGAGAGAGGAAGTATCTGACTTCATGTGTTCAATCTCAAGACTCTTCACCATCTCCATTGAGATCA
>NW_013637556.1:0-327 GCF_000695525.1 Brassica oleracea var. oleracea
ATAATTAAAAAATTATTCCGTTACCTAACTAATCACCTAAACTATACTATTCCGTAATCTAACTAATCACCTAAACTAATTATCTAACTAATCACCTAAACTAATTACTACCTAACTAATTAATAACCTAAACTAACTTTAAAAAAAAAGGAGGAAAGAGAATGTACCTTAGAGGGAGAGGAGAGGAATTTGGGAGGAATGAACGAGGCTGCCTCGTCTCGGCGTCTCAATATATAGAAAAGGATTCGTCGTAAACGCGACATAATATTACGACGAAGTAACCAGGCCCGCGTTTTCATTTACGACGAAGTTACCAGGCCCGCGTTT
>NW_013637557.1:0-327 GCF_000695525.1 Brassica oleracea var. oleracea
CAGACATGGAGATAAGGCCGGCCGGCTCTAAGGTACAGGTACCAAACGCAAAGTATTAAGGTCATGATAATAATGAATCTCAATCGATTATATCATGTCTGGAACATAATGGAACCAATAAAGAATGTCGACATAAGATGATTTATTTGCATACAAGGTAGCACTTGAATTTATGAATATAAGCAAGGATCATGAACCCACGTTAGTATAAGAGTGCGCACTCGTAGAACAAATTAGATTGAATGGAAACGTGGGGTTAAATATTTTAAAGAAGAAAGGTGTATTTGACCATATGATTAAAACGCCATATGATGTTAAAACCAGTGG
>NW_013637558.1:0-327 GCF_000695525.1 Brassica oleracea var. oleracea
TTGGAATCCCAAGTACACAACTATCGGCACGAAGGTTATGGTTCCCAACGGTTCTAACTGAAACACCTACCTTTACTCTAGTAAAGGTTCCCTTAAAACTCGACACTACCTCGGCTATCACAAAGCTATGTGTGGCACCCGAGTCGAAGAGAACATGCACATAAACTCCACCAACACACAATGTTCCTAAACAATATTTATTTCACATTTTATATTTCATGCATCAAATTCACACAAACAAGCAATGAGTTAAGACCCTACTTACCTGTCATCAAATTCGCACAAACAAGCAATGAGTTAAGACCCTACTTACCTGTGATCGGGCCC
>NW_013637559.1:0-326 GCF_000695525.1 Brassica oleracea var. oleracea
TCCGGCCGAGTAATCGCCTGTGCGGCCGCGTTTTAGAACCATGATATTAATGTACTACTAAATTAGGATGTATAATTGATTACTTTAGTGTGTGTTTTGTTAACACATGATTGACATGGTTCAATGATAAATGTAACAATAGGATTCAATTTATTAGACATGCTTTGGAATAAATCGATTTAGGTATATTAATTTTTGCATTAAAGGAAAGTAACAAAAATAAATGCCGAGAGATATGATTGGATAAATTATCAGTGGCATTAGATGTAATTAAATAGTTAATTTAAGGGTTAATTTACATTTGTACTTCTATTTTAAATGATGAT
>NW_013637560.1:0-326 GCF_000695525.1 Brassica oleracea var. oleracea
CGCGACGATTTCTCTTTGCTCGATGGTTTTCTGTTTCGAGGATCGCAGCTATGCATACCTGATTGCAGTTTGCGCTTATGGATGATCGATGACCTGCACCGCGAAGGTCATGTGGGCAGGGACAGGACGCTGCAATTGGTCTCTGCCTCCTATTATTGGCCGAGCATGCGTCGTGATGTTGAACGATATGTGGAACGTTGTCGAGCTTGTCAATTAGCTAAGGGGCATGCATCTAACGCAGGACTCTATCTCCCCCTGCCGATTCCGACTCAACCTTGGACCGACTTAAGTATGGATTTCGTCCTTGGCTTGCCTCGTACGCAAAG
>NW_013637561.1:0-326 GCF_000695525.1 Brassica oleracea var. oleracea
GGGGGTTTGGGACTGAGGGATATTCAATTATTTAATCAAGCTCTACTGGCTAAACAAGCATGGAGGATCTTAACCAACCCAACCTGTCTACTAGCGAGAGTGGTACTAGGCAAGTACTGCCAAAACAAAAACTTCATGGAGGTCACAGTCCCTACGGTTTGCTCGCATGGATGGCGAAGCATACTACATGGCAGGGAACTCCTAAGAGATAATGTGGGTAAAGCAATAGGGAACGGCTTAGCTACTAAGGTGTGGAAAGACTCATGGATATCACTGGAAAAGAACCTCAAACCATTTGGACCTATCCCTGAAGCGGCTATGGATCT
>NW_013637562.1:0-326 GCF_000695525.1 Brassica oleracea var. oleracea
GATATTTGAGATATCCGGTTATGTTTTCAATTTCAAATAAATTCCCGGTATGTATAAACCGGTTTCTAGTCGCCTGTTTGACTATTTGACCGTTGTGAGGTCACGTCTTTAAGTACTGATTTGGTTGTTACGTAGCAAGGCAATCAAAAGCATCTTTTATCCTTATCTCTATCTCTCTCTTGTGTCAGCCATTGTAGCTGTTGGATCTTGTGCTTCGAGGTGGTCCTTCTTCCTTTGTACCATCTTCTAGTCCTTGATTCTTCTTCATTTAAGATCCACGGAGGATCTCTAGTGAAGATTATCTATCTAACCCTTTTACTGCTTCA
>NW_013637563.1:0-326 GCF_000695525.1 Brassica oleracea var. oleracea
AAAAATGTTTTTCTAATTTGACTATGATAATAAAAATAATATTTAAAAAAATAATTATTGTGGTAGATTGTGTTAGCATATATTGTTTTTCCTTTTATATGTTTGTTTTACCTTTTATTTTATACAAATTTTTTTTTATCAACTTATACATTTTTATTTAAGCTGTTGCTTTATATGATGTAGCTGATTCTTTATAATAAAAAAATATTTCTAGACATTGATAAACAGTGTAGTAATAGATTAGCTGGACAAACTTATTAAAAGCAGTGACATGGTTTAAGAAAAATCTCTTAGTTCATAGAAAGTGAATTTTTTTTAAAGAAAGT
>NW_013637564.1:0-326 GCF_000695525.1 Brassica oleracea var. oleracea
CCAAGCTTCTTACAACTGATCTTACAACTTCTTCCCCATATTCTATTCACCACAGCATGTACTAAACCACCTGGCGGTAGAGCACATTTATGGAACTTGCCAATGATATACTCATCCTTATTCTCTGTACCTAGCTTAAGCACTTTCGAAGGAATAGATACCTCAGGTGTGCCATCAATGCGGTAAGTTGGTGTGGCTGCCCGATAGAGATTACGCGATTGAGGGCTTAATCTCGCAGCCCAGGGGAAACGGAGTCTCCCATCCGCTTTTAGTTCCGGTGGTGGTAGCTTTTCAATCGGGGGCTGGAGAGTACGAGATGAATACTT
>NW_013637565.1:0-326 GCF_000695525.1 Brassica oleracea var. oleracea
TGTGGAACAATTAGTTTATTTTGGTTTCACTGCCAATGTACAACTATGTATAAACCGGTACAACTCAAAAACTGGTACAACTATGTTTATATGATAATACCTTATACATTAGGTTTGTTTACTTGGTTGTCCACATTATTTTTGAAAACATAGAATCAAAGTAATTTTGCAAGTAGGTAAACATAAAGAAATGGTACAAATTAGGTAATTGTATTTCTTATATGGCACAACTAAGGCAACATAGTAACCAGGGCCTACTCAAAAATTTGTTGGTAATTGTATTTTTCTAAATTAGTGAACATGAATTTGAAAGTTAAATCCATGTA
>NW_013637566.1:0-326 GCF_000695525.1 Brassica oleracea var. oleracea
GAAAGGGAACAATTCATGCATACAACAATTGATTCTCATTGTTCTACTCAATCCTAAGATATATGCAAGTTCTACCCTTTTGCTTAATGCCAAACTTTCAATCTCTCACCCCAAACTCAAAAATCTTTCTTTATTTTCACACTCAAATGAACTTGGTTTTTCTTTTGCTAGTTTTCTAGGGAAATCTTTTTCACTTTGGCCCTTTTCTTTTTCTTTTGCCCCTACTCTTATTATTTTTTTTTCTTTTTCTTTTCTATGCATCAATGGAGGTTTATTTTTTAAAACTTAGAGCTCTTTCTTTTTACTTAAATCCCTAGCAACTTTTC
>NW_013637567.1:0-326 GCF_000695525.1 Brassica oleracea var. oleracea
ATAACGGCGAATGGGTACTGGAATCCCTCCGACCCGAAGAAACCCTAAATAACCACCACCATCACCGAACAAGCACAAAACACAGATCCGCCGCAGATTACCACCGACGAACTGAGCCGTGACAAGACCTTTCGCTGCCGCTCCGCCACGTCGAAGACCGGAGAGATCCGAAAGGGGGAAATACGAATCGCTCCATAAACCCAAAACCGACTCTAAACCGCTCCACTTCACTGAACCCTCGCCACAAGTCCGGAAAAGAGCCACCTCCACCAAGTAGCAGCTCCTCGCGACTGAAGTTCCCACCGGCCTCCGCGAGCTCCATTCTA
>NW_013637568.1:0-326 GCF_000695525.1 Brassica oleracea var. oleracea
TTCTGAAAGCAAATGATATCTCCATCTTCGATCTGAAAGCAAGAAACCCAATGTCAAAAAAGAGACATAGACTGATTTCTGTTGATAAGGGTGAATAATTACTTGACATAGTTTGAATGAAGTTTTCTTATCCAGGTGTTCGCACATTACACATGGCTCAAACTTGATTTCCTGTAAATAAGTCCCAAAAACCGTTAGTTCAATAACAGAAGAGTGATGCAAATAAGGATAAGCACCACAACCTTCAGCAGCAAACCTCAAATAGTTCTATTTCTTCACCAGGAGCAAAGCCAGCCATTTCATTCAGTTTTCCAGTTATATCCATA
>NW_013637569.1:0-326 GCF_000695525.1 Brassica oleracea var. oleracea
TTTTTTTTTTTTGCTTTGAATGAACCAAAAACAGTACGTTAACTATTCGAATAATCTTGGTCTAGAGTAATAACTGAGCACTTATAAAAAACAACTAACAACATTCATATTCAGATAATTGTTATACACTATTTAATATACTTGATACAAACAATCTGATTAGTAAAACATGCATTCTATGTCAGTCAAATCGAAAGTAGTAACCAAGCGCTCGTAGCTTGGTGGTAAAGGAGGTACAGCTGTATTGCTCCCCACTCGGGTTCGAGCCTTGGCCACAATGGATTTAACATCCCTTCCGTTGGGGCGCTGGACCCCTTTCGGGGGAT
>NW_013637570.1:0-326 GCF_000695525.1 Brassica oleracea var. oleracea
CTTTCTTTCTGGGACGGTCTCCTCTGTCTGTCTCTTGTTCCTCTATGAGCCTCACCACATCCATTCCTTCTATAACTTGCCCGAACACCACATGCCTCCTGTCCTACCATGTCGTCTGTTAATATTAATTTTATGCTTAGCAACGAAACTTGCTTGGTTCTACATTTCAAAGTAAATGTAGAACTGGCTTCTATATACTACACGGGTTCTTATGGATTGTTGATGCTCAAAGATGACAAGAATGAGATTCTTGTGTACTTTACAAGATAACTTCTGATTTAACAATAGGCCTTAACCAGAGGGAGAATATTTGAAAGTTTTACGGG
>NW_013637571.1:0-326 GCF_000695525.1 Brassica oleracea var. oleracea
AAAGAGCTATCATTGCTTCACATAGTAAGACTAAGTTCACAAAGAAAGTTCATTTGGAGGTTGAAAAGACTAAGGAAAAAGCAAAGGATTGCATCAGATATATGGCATGTGGGAATGTTCATGAAATTGATGATGGAGGTGTCACCTATAGTGTTGATATGGATTTGAAAACATGCGGGTGTCTCAAGTGGCAGCTCAAAGGAATTCCATGTATTCATGCTTCATGTGTAATAACTGCAAAAAAACTAAAGATGGAAGATTTTGTGTCCAAGTACTACACAAGTGACATGTGGAGAGTGACATACTCGCGTGGTATCAGGCCGGTG
>NW_013637572.1:0-326 GCF_000695525.1 Brassica oleracea var. oleracea
TATGTATATAAAGACCAGTTGGTCGACCTAATAATACACACAAGTTCACCTCTTCATTCACAACAGTTTTAATATATAAGATTTTATAGCGAAAAATAGAGCGTAGTCGGAGATTCTGGAAGACTTTGAATATACTAGTAAACAATGAAAAAGGGTGGAAGCTCCCTTGGTCCAGTGGTTTGACCAAGGGTTCATTAATGCTTCTACACACCGGAGAATGCGGAATTATACGAATTAAGGGAGAAAAAGGCTTACAAGAGATCTGCAGCATGTCGCAAAGAGTACCGTCAAGCGTGGATCCCATAGGACGGCTCAGGTGATGCAGT
>NW_013637573.1:0-326 GCF_000695525.1 Brassica oleracea var. oleracea
TTGTCTTTCCGCCATGAAGATATTTCATGTCGACAATTATTAATTTTAGTAATAAAATCCCCTGGTTGGCCCTCCTGATTTTCTGTCCAACCTGACACAATTGATTCCATAAGTCCCTCCTGACCTATCCACCGCTTATCAAACCTGAATTGACCTCTTCTTTTTCTTAATAATTTATCTTCCAGAAAAGCAATCACCGGTCGATGATCCGATCCCACCATCCTCAAATATTCTGTATAAGAAAATGAAAAGAGTGTATGCCATTCCTCATTAGCCAAAGCTCTATCCAGTCGACATCTAACCGTTACAGCTCCTTTTCCTTTACC
>NW_013637574.1:0-326 GCF_000695525.1 Brassica oleracea var. oleracea
AACAAGGAATATCTTTGCTCTCATGAAGTTTTTCTTCTTTTTCTTTTAAATTCTATAATACCAAAGAAAAAAAGAGAAAAAAAAGCGAGAGTGTGGAAGTGACAAAAACTGTACCAAAAACGTCTTTCTACTACATCTTGAGCATGTGTGATTCAGCGAGCGACGAACTAAGATCTTCTCTGGATTGTGATCTCCGGCTCTGGAGACGCATTTGACTCCGGGAGGACCAGAAGGAGCCACTGTTGTCAACTTGCATCTCCCCTAAGCTATCAGAAGAATAACTATGCATTACGCTGCTGCTCGATGAGTACAATGAACAAGACTCC
>NW_013637575.1:0-326 GCF_000695525.1 Brassica oleracea var. oleracea
TAAAATTTTTGTACAACTAATTTATTTTAATAAAATATTGTTTTTAACTGATTTTATATTTTGTCTTATACGTACAAACACGTATTTTTTATATTTTTCATATTCACACATACTCATCTACGACAACACATCATAATTGGAAATTAAAATAAAATATTCATGCAATACGTTTCTCGTAAATAATATTTTGTTTTGTGAAAATAATATGTGGAAACTTAAAGCTAAATATAGTTGTGAAATATTTGTAGCTATTTTTTGGTTTATAATTTTTTAACATACAATTACCAGTAAAAAAAAGGAAAGTTTGTTATTTATGGTAAACTAAT
>NW_013637576.1:0-326 GCF_000695525.1 Brassica oleracea var. oleracea
AAAAAAAAACGAAACGAAGCAAATGATCACAAATGACACAGTCACTCTCTGTCGTCCACACTCCATAGTCACTCCTTATTTTAAATTGCATCCAGCTTCAAACTCTATGAAAACAAAAACAGAAACGTATAAGTGTTCAAAACTTCAAGATTCAAAGTTATACTGTAAATGTAAAGAGTTTAGAAGAAGTGAATCATACCTCTCATAAGATCATCTTGAGTTTCCACATCCGAAAGTAACTGCTCTATTGTAAGAATGCCTTTCTCATTGATGTGAATCTCGGATTTCAACCATTGTTCTGTGCACACTAACACCTCGACCATGAA
>NW_013637577.1:0-326 GCF_000695525.1 Brassica oleracea var. oleracea
CCTCTTCCATCACACGCAAAATAACTACTTACGTTGTATGAAGACTATGGTGCAGTTTGATGTTTGTGGTCTTTTTTCATTCATTACCTCTTAAAAATAATTTGTCATAGTTGGGTTGTCATCGGCAATGCCTATTTGGGTTTACCAAAAATTATTTCCTTTTATTTCCAACCGAATATTTGGATTTCCAATGAATAAGAAATAGTATTTTTAAAATTTCAGTGATTTATATATATTAGCATAAATTTACAGGAATATGAAAAATTATTTCCTTTTTCACTACAAACTAAAATTCTCTTTTAACATTTTTCTACCAAAAATAATAA
>NW_013637578.1:0-326 GCF_000695525.1 Brassica oleracea var. oleracea
AGATGTCGAGGAGTGGCTCTGTCCAAGGAGCGTTTTCAATTCTTCTTCGACCATGAGTACGATTTACTTGATGTATTGGCGAAAGGAGTACATACCTTCAATGAATGGGCTTTGGCGATTGAGAGGTGGGTTGAAGAACCACCAGACGATTATCTGCAGTTTATTCTGCTGTGGGTGCGGATTAGCAACATTCCTATGAATTACTACACAAAGGAAGCTATCATGGCGCTGGGAGAGCTGCTGGGAGAAGTTAAGGAATTTATCTTTGACCCCACAAAACCGCAAACTCAACCCTATGAAAGAGTCCAAGTGAAGTTCAATGTGGC
>NW_013637579.1:0-326 GCF_000695525.1 Brassica oleracea var. oleracea
AAAAAACGCATTTTTATCGAGAGAAACCGAGAAGATGGCCACATGAAGCTTTGGAATGATTATTTTTCTGAAACTCCTACATATCCACCCAATATATTCCGCCGACGGTTCCGAATGAACAAACCATTGTTCTTGCGTATTGTGCATCGTCTCTCTACACATGTAGACTATTTTCAGCCATCAGAAGATGCAGTCGGACGGGCTAGTCTATCTCCGCTCCAAAAATGTACCGCAGCAATTCGTCAATTAGCGTATGGTGGTGGGGCTGATACAGTTGACGAGTATGTGCGACTTGGTGAAACAACAGCTCGAAAATGTTTGTACCA
>NW_013637580.1:0-326 GCF_000695525.1 Brassica oleracea var. oleracea
AAAAGAAAGAGCTCTTTCGTTTTTCGTTACCTTACATTTTATGGATATCCCAAAGTCTAATATATAAGATAGATGCACTACTTGCACAAGCCATTACTAAGGCATATTGCTAGGGCTCGATAAATCTGATATTAGTGACTGAAATAAACCCAAAACCTTCTGGTTCGCTTAATTTTATCTACGTGGTATCTTGGGATTTTTTTGTCAATAAGTGTTTGATGTTTTGTACAAGTCGGTGAATTTTTTAATATTACATCTTTAACGTGGAAAAAAGTTTCAAAACAAAAAGAAAACAAATCGTTATGTATCCCGAGGGAAATAGATAA
>NW_013637581.1:0-326 GCF_000695525.1 Brassica oleracea var. oleracea
GTGCAGTGATGTTACTGGGATATATGGACGTAGATAAGCAGTCCCGGCCCGGGCGAGCAGAAAGAGAGAAAAGTCTCCAATTAAGTACATCAGAAGGAAAGTGAAATTTTGTAAGGTCAGGAAGGAATGGTGGGCTCAACAGCTTCATGAGTTGCTAGTGGCTACTTTCAGAGGAAAGAAGGTCCCAAGGGTAAGGGCCTCTGTGAGGAGCCAAGAGAAAATAAAAAGTTGCAAGTACAAGAGGAAGAAGGGTAGTGAAGTTCTTTGCGAGTATGCAACTGTTTTTAATGCAAAGGTGGTTGCAGTGGGTATGGAAGGAAAGGACA
>NW_013637582.1:0-326 GCF_000695525.1 Brassica oleracea var. oleracea
TTTTTTTTTCAAAAGTTGATATGTTATAAATCTAGAAGAGTTGATTTCAATTTATACAACCAATAACATTTTCTAAGTGATTCGTACTACTAATATAACAGTTAAAAATTAGTGTGTTTTCTGAATATTTATGATCGGTTGACTAAAAAGTTTAAAAATTGTTAAATAATAAATTAATAACTTTTAGACAATTAATTTATGAAAATATAAAAAACTCATTATTTATAATAAAATATAAAAATGAATATAATTAATTATAATATTACATTGTTGAGATGAAAATAATAATTTATCTAAGAAATTGTTTCGTTTATGAAGATTAAGTA
>NW_013637583.1:0-326 GCF_000695525.1 Brassica oleracea var. oleracea
ATTAACCTGATCTAAGATTGTAAAACACTTCTCAAAAAAATTCCATCTTTCTCAACAAAACGATGAGATCACGTTGATTTCACAAAAACCCATTTCGACAAGACAATCAGATCACTTCATCAATCTCAAGAACACAAACAAGAAAAGCAAAATAGAATTTTTATGAAGAAGAAAGCCACTTACACTCAGGAGAAGAGACGTCGGTGAAACCCATCACGACGGAGCTGGCGGAAGAGAAGCTTCGTGGAGGAAGTCAAAGCGAAACCCATCACGACGGAGAAGGCGCACCGATCGACAGAGAACACGGATCGACAGCGAAGCAAGAG
>NW_013637584.1:0-326 GCF_000695525.1 Brassica oleracea var. oleracea
GAAAAGATAGACTAACATGTTCCAAGCAAGCAACATAATCATTTTCTCCGCGGTGGTGCATCCAAAGCATGCACTTAATTTCACAACCAAGATGATTGTTACATCTTAGGTGAAACATAACCACATAAGCTTGAAATAGAACATACCAAAAAGAAAGCTATCAACAAAGTTTATCGATTAACGTGAGTCTTAGCTTTCGTTACCTCATAACTGACTTTTTTGCTTGTGTAAATTTTGAACCTCGGATATCCAGATCTAGTAGGTCACCCTACAATAATAAATATGAACACTTTGTACCCACAGCTCAATAACTGAAAGTGGCTAAT
>NW_013637585.1:0-326 GCF_000695525.1 Brassica oleracea var. oleracea
TCATATTTTTCAAACAAATTCTAAAAATATTTTTTAAATATTTTGTTTTAATTGTTACCAAAATATTAAGTTGCATTTCAAATAAAAAGGTAAGGATATTAAAAATATCCTAATTAAAATATGTAAAATTTAATATAGTTTTAAGGAAATGGTCAAAATAAAAAAAATTACACATAAAATAATCATGATTTTTGTGAACTGGACGGATCATTATTTATATGATATCGCACACGAAAGAAAAGTTTTTGTTTAAAAACTATCTAATTAACTCTATACTTATTTTTTTTTATATTTTTTATATGATATCACACATTCGTAAAAAATAG
>NW_013637586.1:0-326 GCF_000695525.1 Brassica oleracea var. oleracea
ATAACTTATATTTTAATAAGGGTTTTGAGTGACACAACAAAACTACTTGAGTATGAGTAGCTTAATTTTTTTTTAACTTAAATATTTTTAGATCAGTCATATTAGAAGATCTAAAGATTATATGTTTACACTTTGTTTGTTGCTTACTTACTAATAAAGGCTCTTTGCTTTCGAGAGATGAATATATGATCATTAAGCTACAAATAACAAAAGGAAGACTATTCTCTAGCCAAGTAGCATGCCACAAAATTAAGGTGAACTTCCTCTCTTGCCCAAAACGGGATATTTGTTTTCTTGTATTGTGATGTGTGGTTTATTTCCTTTTT
>NW_013637587.1:0-326 GCF_000695525.1 Brassica oleracea var. oleracea
TGAATGCTTGTCCCGTGTACTCTCCTCCATTATCTGACCTGAAAATCATTATCTTGGCATTGTAATGGTTAGTTACATATGATTGAAAGTTTTTAAATGCATCAAGTACCCTATCTTTGGTTGGAATTAAGGTTAACCAGGTGTATTTGGATTTTTCATCAATGAAAGTTACATAATACTTGTGGTTTTCTCTAGATAAGCAAGGTGCAGTCCAAACATCAGAATGAATAAGATCAAAACATATTTCATAAACAGTAGTAGACTTGGTAAAGACAGTTATACAATGCTTGCCTAAAATGCAAGCTTCACACTCATTATTCTCAAAG
>NW_013637588.1:0-326 GCF_000695525.1 Brassica oleracea var. oleracea
TGAGATCATATTGCTATTTTTAATAAATATTTTGGTTTGAATTAAAATGACAGTAATCCTCATTATTCTTTAATAAATAGTATGTAGTGTTGGTTTGAATTATAATTTTAGTAAATTATGTTAAATCAGAATTTTGTTATTGATTTATTTTTAAAAAATGACTTCATCTAATCATATTTTCGGTCACATTCATCTTTTGCTATCTTCATGCATTGTCTGTCTATCCAACCATCAATGAAAAAGTTTACATTGATGCCGCAGAGGCTTTTATATACTTAAAATTTAAAAGAAAGTATATACTGAACTTTTAATTATTAACATCCTAA
>NW_013637589.1:0-326 GCF_000695525.1 Brassica oleracea var. oleracea
ATCAATTCCTAAAAATTGATTAAAATTCATGAAAACTCATGATAATTAATAACTAAGAGATTCTCATAATCAGAATCCAAAGATTTGACCCATAACATATGGATCCTGATCATGGTCAGTCCGGCCAAACCCATGGACTTTCATCGGTTCTTTGATCCGGCCAAGGCCTAAGATCTATGCTTCCATGTCTGAAACATCAACATACAATACCACAACAATAAATAGATGAAAGACAGAGTATAAGATCAGAGTTTGGTGTAACCAAACGAACTAGACCGATCCATAGGCACAGATGGTTCGTCTGCCGGCTATGTCCGGTGGTTCTT
>NW_013637590.1:0-326 GCF_000695525.1 Brassica oleracea var. oleracea
ATGAGCCAAACTTACGGGGTTTGATAAGATTTATCGTTTCCCTTTATCAAAGAGAAATCGCGAGATCGTTTAATTGCACGTCCTGTGGCGAAAAGTCGCAGCAAGGTTTTCGATTTTCTCAAGAACTGTGGCGTTTGCATAGGCGTTGGCCATAGGCGCAGTGGCGCCTGGAGTTTTCTTACCAGCGTTGTTGCGAACTGCGATTTTCTCTTTCATATTTCCAGACATTGTTTTGATCAAGCGTTTTGCCGCTATGAGTTAGAGTAATCCGTACCCCATCCCCCTCCTTCTAGCGCCAAACTGTGGAAACCGAAATTCGCACTGTC
>NW_013637591.1:0-326 GCF_000695525.1 Brassica oleracea var. oleracea
GACGTAATCTCAGAAAGTTCCGTGTAAGATATGTAATAGACGTTACTGATTACTGATATATAATCTTTTCAGATACCATGTTAAATTATCTTTAGTGTTACTATAGTAGAGTCTAAGGTTAACAATTGAACGCTATCTCGGAAAGTAACGTCCAATAATACTAGTAGATGTTTCATATCATACTGGTTATTACCTCGCTGATCAGTTGTGTGTGTTTTTGAAGACTGATGTTGATATCTATGAATGAGGATACTACACACTAGTCTGGTATGATGAAGTAGAGGACGAGGCTGAGTAGTAGGTTCCCGCTAAATATTATTGGTAGG
>NW_013637592.1:0-326 GCF_000695525.1 Brassica oleracea var. oleracea
GGAGACTTGGACAGGCTGTCACTGGCTGGAAAGGAGAAGAGTGCTTTGCCACTATTAGAAGCATGTGAGCAATCTCAGCCATGGGATTTACAGCCTGGCCTTTGACTACACATGCTTATCTTATCCCCTTAGATTGATTTGGAAAATGCTTCTTCCTTTTGAATATATCTGATGTAAACTCTCTCATAATTAATCTAATGGAGTTTTGAGTCTCTCTCTCTTGATTCTCTCACTAAAATCTCTTAATCTCTTTAATCTTTGAATCTAAGTATCTTTGGTTGTTTGAATCATTCTCTAAAACACAAAAGTGTTTACTTACATCGCGA
>NW_013637593.1:0-326 GCF_000695525.1 Brassica oleracea var. oleracea
TTCGTGGAGGAAGTCTTATTTATCTAATATATATTCCCAATCCTCATATGAGGTTTCATCTTAAATGACACACATATATGTGGTGGAATATTCGTATTTTCTTAAGATGGTTTGTGTATATGTCTGGTTTATGACCCTTAATCATTCAGAGGTGGGAATGTCTATGCTTACATGTATGGCCTGATGTAAATAAATATTTATATACATAATGTCCTTAAGTTTTAGGCTGGACGTGGGTGATGTATCATTAGTGAGAGCTTTAAAGCTTTCCAGCCGTGCATATTATGGTTGTAAACCATGGAATCCGAATTTATGATATGATCATG
>NW_013637594.1:0-326 GCF_000695525.1 Brassica oleracea var. oleracea
ATGAGCCATCGGGGAAGGCACATGAGGAGCCGATGGTGCACTAGAAGTATTAACGACGATTTTTTGTTTACGAGGTATTTGCGAGGAATCACAAAGGCCCGTGTTTTTGTTTACGAGGTATTAACGACGATTTTGCCTACGTGGAATTAACGAGGCTTGCTTTCCTATAAATATACTCACAACTCTCATTCTCAAACCACACATAAACTCCCAAATCACACACCTATCTGAAATCACATTCCCCAGCAAAATCATATTCAAATTATAAATATTTGAAAGAAATAGGAAAAGGATAAGATATTAGAATTCATGTGGGCGAGACTTAC
>NW_013637595.1:0-326 GCF_000695525.1 Brassica oleracea var. oleracea
AATTGATATAAAATAATTATTTTGTATATACATCACATATCTCACATTTTTTTTTAACATCGAAAGGCTATTCTATTACTCAAAGTTGAGATGATCTGTGTAACCAGACCAGAATATAACAACCAACAAAATAAAGATCTCAATGGAAAGATCTTGCCGTCCTGGCTAGGAAGTCAAAGATCCGATTTTGTGCTTGTGGAACATGGATAATATTGAATTCCGGGAAGCATATCTGCAAAGTGTCTATCCTCTCCAATTATGTTGCAAAACTTGGCCAAGCTTGTGGTTCCTTAATCATGGCGATCAGATCCTTGCAGTCTTTCCAA
>NW_013637596.1:0-326 GCF_000695525.1 Brassica oleracea var. oleracea
AAGATGGTTTCGGAACTAGAAGAATGACCAGCTTTTGCAAGTTATTTAGAAGATATTAAAGCCCTGAAGGAAAGTTTTTCTCGATCAGAGATTATCCATGTGTCAAGAACGCAAAATACAAAGGCGGATAGCCTAGCACGTAGTGCCAGGAAACAGCCGTCTTTCGTCGTTCACATGGATCAACATCTTCCAGTTTGGTTCACAGAGTCTGTATGAGTATGTTTATGAAAAAAAAAACATCTATATTATTAAAAGAGAAGTACCCATTTGAAATTGTTTTTACTTCATTAATTAAACTCCCTATTTTTTTGCTTATCTTTTTCAGT
>NW_013637597.1:0-326 GCF_000695525.1 Brassica oleracea var. oleracea
AAGTAGGAAGCATCCATTTATTAGCTTTCACAAGTTCCTTTTTCTTTTCTTTCAATGTGTTAAGCAACTGAAAGGCAGCTTCATCTGCACACAACGTTAATTCTATATGTTCAGCAGCAACAGATGCTATCTCCCGAAAAGTACGACATATATGACTATATCGCTTTCCGATTGATTGCTTCACTGTATCATTAGGTGTCACTGAATGATAAAAAGATATGGTTCGTGATTTAGCCTCTTTACTCCATCGATTCAGAATGTAGGTAGGTGGAATTCTTCTAACATCCTTCTTGGCCAACACTTTTAACGCATGACGACATAAGATT
>NW_013637598.1:0-326 GCF_000695525.1 Brassica oleracea var. oleracea
CTTCTTTGGGCGGAGAAACAAGGAGTGATTCCGAACCTGAAGACCAAAGTCCCAACGCCGTTCCCACGATTGTGACGGGGCTGAATTCTTCGAAGGGGAAAGATATTGATCTCGGTGACCTGGAGTTTTCGGTGGATGATTGCATGCTTCCAGGATGGGATCCGAACCTTGCTTTCGGCGATGGAAGCGGTACGAGCAAGGTCCCTATTCCAGACTTTGATGATTTCTTCGCTGGTCTTCCATTGGGCTTTGATGCTCCTCCGGCCACGAGCGAGTCAAGGAGGCCGAAATTCGTCGCGGAAGGATCTCGTATCATTAACGGGGTA
>NW_013637599.1:0-326 GCF_000695525.1 Brassica oleracea var. oleracea
TTAGAATGACCTTTCCTTGTGAATGCATATCCTCACGTACAAAATTTTGGATATGATTTGACCACATAATTTGGTTCATGCACAAATTCGCGTATCCAATCATCGAACACAAAACCTCTGGCGAAACCATCATTCACCTATAAATTAAAAACATATATGATTGAAAAGTTAATTAGTTTATATTAAATTTAAACTACTCATTTGCATAGGGTAATATGATATATGACTCACATAACTACGAAGCCAAGCAGCAAATCCGTTATCTCTAAGTTGTTGAAGCTCATCTTATGTTGCATGCCTGTGAGTCATACGCAACTCCGCCATAT
>NW_013637600.1:0-326 GCF_000695525.1 Brassica oleracea var. oleracea
ATTTCTAATAGTATATAGACGTTTTGAAAAATTCAAAATATAACATACAAGAAAAAATATAAATGTTTTTATTATATATTTAATGTGATTTTGTAATATCTTTTAATAATATAAAATTAAAAAAAGAACTAAGATACCAAAATTGTTATCAAATATTTATTATTCATAATAATTAATTTTCATATATACGTTAATCATATTAGGTAATTTCGTAGCTTCTAATTAAGGAAAGTGCAAAAACAATATTTGGTAGATTATTTATCAATTCGAATATAAAAAAGTTAGTTTAATAAAAAATATAATGTAAGTTAAGATGGACCAACCTA
>NW_013637601.1:0-326 GCF_000695525.1 Brassica oleracea var. oleracea
AAAGGGTTAGAGATTACAATTCCACTATCTTGAGGATAGTTGCACAACTAAAATATTGTGGTAACCCTGTCACCGAAGCATAAATGCTTGACAAGACATACAATACTTTCCACAAAGAACACAACGTCTTATCCCGAATTTACAGAAAATGTGGGTACACCAAATTTTCTGAATTGATGGTAACACTCATGTTGGCTGAAAAGAACGATGAGTTACTAATCAAAAACCATAATTTTCGACCTACAGGGGCCAAGGCATTTCCCGAAGTGAATGCTACGACGGTAGAATATTCGGGAAGGAGAAACCAGACCAACCGAGGCCGTGGT
>NW_013637602.1:0-326 GCF_000695525.1 Brassica oleracea var. oleracea
AAAACGGGCGTCTGTGTCAGCTGTCGCTTCAACTCAGCGAAACTCCTTGAGCAATCGTCTGACCAATCAAATTTGACATCTTTGCCCGTCAGGTTCGTCATCGGCTTTGCAATGCTGGCAAAGTCCTTGACAAACTTCCTGTAGTACCCTGCTAAACCGAGAAAACTACGGATCTCCGTAGCACTCTATGGCGTCGGCCACTCTGAAATGGCGGTAATCTTCTCCTAATCTACGGCAAATCCTGCTTCTGAAATCACGTGGCCCAAAAATCCAATCTTCCTCAGCTTGGCAAACAACTGGTGTTCCCGAAGCTTATCCAGCACAAT
>NW_013637603.1:0-326 GCF_000695525.1 Brassica oleracea var. oleracea
CCTGTCCCCAAGTACTCCTGTCATCAGACCTTAAGGGTTTGGACGTATAGTACCGCGAGGATTGAATACCTCTACTCTGCAACGAAGATTGCTGAGTAGCTCTAGTATTTGCCAGAGCGTCCCTCCCCCAGTTTTGACGAGACACATCTTGATTCTGCTGCAGTCGCGAGAACACAGGTCTTTCCACATGTTGTAGCCTTGATCGAACGTCAACATTGGGACAATATCCCTTCTCATGAGATAACAGGCCACATGTGGTGCAGTGTTTGAATAACTTATCATACTTTATTTCAATCGTGACCTCGTCACCCTCGTATTCCACTTTT
>NW_013637604.1:0-326 GCF_000695525.1 Brassica oleracea var. oleracea
TAATGCCAAATTAACAAATGTATTATAAAAATGGTATAAAATATATTGCATTAACAATTTACATGTGTTCATTATTATATTGCTATCAAAATTGATTAAACTTTAGTAGAATTACTTATATGGTTTATATTATTATTGAAACTTTTAAATAAAATTTTAAGGAATCAAGATATTTTTTTATTACAAACCTTCTTAAAACCATGTTAGATTGTTAATAATAGAAAATCTACTGTTCCCAAGACATTATTTGAGAAGTGATTTGCCATGTATCATCACCATTGATTTTGAAAGAAAAATGATGATATGCCATGATAACTAATGATGAT
>NW_013637605.1:0-326 GCF_000695525.1 Brassica oleracea var. oleracea
TGAGCTAATTCGTCTTGGTGTGGAATATGACAATGAACCATAGACGATAGAGTGCTGTGTAAAGTAAGGGAGATGCTTTTAGTCACAATTTGTTTAAAATCTCAATGGATTGTTGGTGTAGAAAAGAAATGGTGTTAAAAAGAAAATGGTGTTACCTTCTTACCAAGAAGTTTTGTGATACCCATGAACTGACCGTCCTTTGATATTACGTGAATCCCAATAGCGGAGAAGACGACCAACTATCTCCGGAGACCGACGACCGGGGAAGATGAAGATCAAGACATAGTGAACCGCCGCTGGGATTGAGAGTTTTAAGCAGGAGAATT
>NW_013637606.1:0-326 GCF_000695525.1 Brassica oleracea var. oleracea
ACACAAAATGTTGAAAAGCAATCAGGTTTTATTGGAAAAGCAAGCTACTATGTGAAAAGCAAGTTATTATGGGAAAAGCAAACACTTACGGACAAGATTTCAACCAATCAGCGAGCTCCTTCAACTTCGTCTTGTCAATTGGTGCAAAAGAATTATAGCCTGGATAAAGCTTTCTGTTTGAAATGATCACTCTGGCCGTGCTGTTTGCCGTATAAGGAGATTTCTGTGAGGCAGAAAGTTTCCTTGTTCGATCACTCTTTGCACGGCAAAGTGCCAAAACAGCATCCCTCTTTTCTAGATATCTAGCATCCTCCTTCTGTAAATCT
>NW_013637607.1:0-326 GCF_000695525.1 Brassica oleracea var. oleracea
AATATATCTAACTTTTTTGTATTTACCAAATTTTTAGAATGAATGTAATATTATATACTTATTTTATGAATATTTGTATTTAAAATACTCTTATTTAATTCTTTTAAATGCATATCTAATAGTTTTATATGTATATTTAGGTCTAAATCATAATAAATATTTTGATGAAATTTAAATAATAGTAACTATCTGTTTGTTAGATATAAGAAAAGGAGCATATATATAAAATAAAAATTTATGCTAATATTAAGTAATATTTTATTTTTTAAAATAAAAAATAAAAAATCTAAAAAATTAAATATATCTCCTACTTGATATAGTTACAA
>NW_013637608.1:0-168 GCF_000695525.1 Brassica oleracea var. oleracea
AATTCTGATCTGTTTAAGTCTTGATTAAATCCGACCTGCTTGTTTTTTTAATGCTTTGATCACAGTTAGGATTAATAGATTTATTTTCTCATCCTGCTTGGTTAATTGTTCATCTGATTTAAAATTGATTAAACCGACCAGCCTGTTAAAGCATTGATTGAATCCGAT
>NW_013637608.1:176-326 GCF_000695525.1 Brassica oleracea var. oleracea
AATCCGATAGGTTGATAGATTCATGATAAAATATAATGTCTTGAGGTTTAAGATTGTATGCTAGGTTCGATTTTATTGATTGATCTGATTAGAAATCATGGAATAATTCTAGTCCTAACCTTAATCCTCATATCTGAAACTTGAAAACCT
>NW_013637609.1:0-326 GCF_000695525.1 Brassica oleracea var. oleracea
AATAATAAATATACGTAAACATACAACATAAAAAATAGAAATACTACGTTAAACATATGTAAGATTACCATTTGAGAAAATGACACAAAGAACACCAAACAAAGTTTTCCTCCCCAAACTAGCACTCAGGATCAGAAATCACAAAAATAGGTTTCACTAAAGGGGTAATTTACCCTTATGCCCTCTTCTTTAAGTAATTAAAAAGAAAAATTTGAAATCAATTGTCGCCGTCCTCGTTTCATCGCTTCTTCTTCTCCTCATCGCTGTCTTTCGTCGTCATCGTCTCTCCGTCGTCGTCTCTCCGTCGTCGTCTCTCCGTCGTCGTC
>NW_013637610.1:0-326 GCF_000695525.1 Brassica oleracea var. oleracea
GAACATTTTCCTGATCATCTAAGATAGAATCCCTAAAGGCCTTGAAATCTTGTGTTTGAAATAAGAGGACCATAAATCTGAAAAATACATTGATCCACACCTTAAACCGTATGGTTTTAAGAAAATGCATCATTTAGAAAAAAAATTTCTTTTGGTCCGTGTGTGGTATTGATATGAAGCATGAAAAATTTCAAAAAGATCACTTGATTAAGACCTGTTTTGAATAATGATTTCAGATGTCGAGTTTCATATCCTCAGATTACAAAGCCTTTGATCTCGCTGGAGATAATTATCTTGATTGGGCTATAAACACTTCAGCCGTCTTG
>NW_013637611.1:0-326 GCF_000695525.1 Brassica oleracea var. oleracea
AAACTACCCGGCTAAGACATCAAGTAACCGACCAACAATGATGCGACCCCACAACTAGACCCTTTATTACATCCACGGTTACAAGTGAACTTAGCAAGCCAAAACGAGAAGACATATTGCTAAACTCACAATTTAACCATCCTGAGAAAAGATAAAAAAGATACTGCCGAGTTATGAACCAATTAACATTGAATTCTAAATTTTGTAATATTCTAAATTTTGTAATTTTGATTTTTATAGTTGTTTAACTTGTTAGGAATAATCTTATGTGCTAAATACAATATTGAAAGCTTCCAACAATTTAATTTGATACAATAAATATTTTA
>NW_013637612.1:0-326 GCF_000695525.1 Brassica oleracea var. oleracea
TATGAAAATACTGTTTTAATGCATAGTTGCAGCCTTCACCAACATATGATGAAGTTCAAAGAGGTTTGATATTTTTTTGTTGTCTCCGTTTCTCTAGCAAATAACGATTTTATAGTGGTTAGTCAACCAATTTAGGGAGTATTATGAAGTTTTACTAAATTAATTGACAAAAAATTAAAACGATGCCCATGTACCATGAAAGAGTTTTTAATATACATTAATACAAATGTAGAATATGTTTATAAATTTAAAAACAACACTAAAGATCATAGGCTTCACTAAATAGAGCATTTACCGAAAATTCAATATTTTTGTAGGGGTTAACG
>NW_013637613.1:0-326 GCF_000695525.1 Brassica oleracea var. oleracea
TGGGCGGTGAAAGGAGATTTAAATACCAAATATTATCATGCGTCGGTAAAAGCGAACAGATCGAGAAGAAGAATCACCAAACTTATGGATGATAGAGGGCAGGCACATTTCTCTGAGGCTGCAAAAGGAGAGGTAGCTACTGAATACTTCAAAAAACTTTTTTCCTCGGCTAATTCTGGAGATTTCTCTGCGTTGTTTGAAGGGTTCTCGAGTAGGGTCACAGCAGGTATGAATGAGATTCTAGTCAGAGAGGTTAGTAAGGAGGAGGTGAAAGAGGCGGTCTTCTCTATCAAAGCGAGCAGTGCGCCAGGACCGGATGGTATGAC
>NW_013637614.1:0-326 GCF_000695525.1 Brassica oleracea var. oleracea
TAATGGATTACTGATGAGAAACAGTGAATTGAGACTTCCTGGATTAAACCCATTACCTAATACCAATAAGGCCGCAGAAAAAAAAAAAGGTAACCACGTTCAGAATGATAGACCACACGGTCATGGCCGTGGAGGGTGGAAAGTATGTGGCCATGGCCACTATAACACATTTGGCCGTGGGAATCACTATGGCAGAGGCCGTGGGTATCAACCCAATTTGAGCCATGGTCAAGGCCTCAAGGCAGTGGCTGTGGTATATCCTTTAAACCACAAAGCTCAACCAAATTAGTGTGCCATAGATGTGGAATGGGGAACCATTGGGCTAA
>NW_013637615.1:0-326 GCF_000695525.1 Brassica oleracea var. oleracea
GTGAAATGCCATGAATGTCAGCTAGTGAATAACCTAATGCCTTACGGCATTTTCTCAGCTCACACAGGAGTTTAGCTGTTTACACATTGTTCAGTTCAGAATTCACAATAACAGGATAAGTAGAATTTGGCCCTAAGAACGCGTACCTGAGCCCCGTAGGGAGGGATTTGAGCTCGATCTTTGGAGCTTTCAGTTCGCTCCATGGATTGTCGCGAGGCGTGCTCAGCTTAGTAGCGCCCTTCGAGGCGACTGCTCCAGAGGTATCGCTTTGATTGCTCGCGTCTTTCTCCCCCAGACTTAGATAGGTTACAAGTCTCTCCATGCTT
>NW_013637616.1:0-326 GCF_000695525.1 Brassica oleracea var. oleracea
TATATAGCGTTTTTCGTCCGCTAATAAAACCCATTTTTCTTGTAGTGATGTTTGAATGGTGTAGTGGGAGAAAGGCAGTTCACCCGTAAGTGCAGTTCTCTTGTTTTAAAGTTACCATTCGCGTTTTTCTTTTTTATAAAGTACATAGCAGCAGATCTGAATGCATATCAATATTTTTTGTCATTTTGTGAGAAAAAGCAGGAGATCTGCATGCAGATTTCACCACTATACATTTGAGACAGTTCATGTGCTTTTATCTTTTCTTAACCAATCAATGATTTTTTTTTCATAAATAATTAAATTTCAAAATATATCTAAACTTCTTC
>NW_013637617.1:0-326 GCF_000695525.1 Brassica oleracea var. oleracea
TTCAAACATAGCTCGATTTTGCAGAGCTCTAATGAAGCTTCAGATTGATGGACTTATTTGCATGCCTTATGACAGAGTGGAGTGGAATTTTTTGGAAGTGTTGATGGAGAAAATGGGGTTCGATCACA
This sequence comes from Brassica oleracea var. oleracea, assembly GCF_000695525.1. Taxonomy (NCBI): domain Eukaryota; kingdom Viridiplantae; phylum Streptophyta; class Magnoliopsida; order Brassicales; family Brassicaceae; genus Brassica; species Brassica oleracea. The sequence continues at coordinate 129 of NW_013637617.1, forward strand.
TTTGGATTACATCCTTCTCAATGGAAACTCTCATGGCTTTATCAGACCTGAACGTAGCATTAGACAAGGAGATCCATTGTCTCCCTTTCTATTCATATTATGCGCAGAAGCCTTGGTTAGTAGACTGAACAACTCTGAGGTTTCTGGCAGGCTTAATGGCATCAAACTTGCGGAATCGTGCCCATCAATCCCCCATTT
>NW_013637618.1:0-326 GCF_000695525.1 Brassica oleracea var. oleracea
GCATCCAGCACATCCTGCATAGACGGCTCAACCAACTCAGTAACACTAGTGCCATGTCTGGCCCGTTCTCTTGCATGGGAAGATTCGGCTTCCTCCTCACGCCCCAACTCCTGCTGATCATCCACAGCAGTAACGTTAACCTCAATAGGTAGGGTTGGTCCCTGAGGCAATCCGGTTTCATAGTTGACCGGCTTCAACTGAGACGGCAACACCTGGGACGGAGCAGTCCCATCAACTTCCACATTACCGGATGCTCCAGCAGCCTCCTTTTCCTTCCTTGATTTATTCCTTGTAGTACCCTTAGGAGTTAAAACACCCACAAAGGT
>NW_013637619.1:0-326 GCF_000695525.1 Brassica oleracea var. oleracea
GCGACCGAGCTTTGGCTCAAGCTCGGTCGCTACGTAGCGACCGAGCGGAATATGCGTTCAGTTGCTGCGTAGCGACCCTTTTCGAGCTCTTGTCCGATGACTCGCGTTTCCTCCGCAAAGCTTTTCGTAAAGAAGAATCTATTTCGAAAAAGTGTTTGTCGAAGAAGGTTTTTTCGTTTTCTTCTTCGGGGATTTGGACGCTAACTTCGTCGCAACCGTTTTCGACCCCAACAGTTTATATAATGGATGTTTATTTGAGTTACTTTGTTTTGAGTGGGCTTGAAGTAAACATGAGTTGTCTTCTCATATTTAACTTCGTTGAGACG
>NW_013637620.1:0-326 GCF_000695525.1 Brassica oleracea var. oleracea
CTTTTAAATGGCACATGAACTCTTCCACTCGTATCTTTATAACGAGCCTTTCAACAAAATTTACATGTAACCCGCTGTTCATCCGCCCTCCAATAAATCATGCAGTTATCGCTGCATACATCTATTACCTGATACGATAAACCAAGACCAGCTACCAGTTTCTGAACCTCGTAGTATGAACCAGGGGCTACATTATCCTCAGGTAGAATACCTTTTACAAAATCAGCAATCGCATCCACACAGTTTTTAGCCAAATTATAATATGTTTTAATGCCCATTAGTCTTGTTGCAGATAATAAAGCTGAATGACCATCTCTGCAACCTTC
>NW_013637621.1:0-326 GCF_000695525.1 Brassica oleracea var. oleracea
CAAGACTTTTGTGATCGATCTAAAACTCAAATCCATACCCTCAATCCAAATATCTTTGGCATAAGTTATTATCTACTTACAAGTCATAGGATATTGTTATTTTGCGTGATTACATCCAGTCTCATTATTTTCTTTATAAATGATCGTATTTACAAAATCGTCGACAACATTCGCATCCAAAATATTGTTTTTCCCAAGTCATTATTTTAGCATGTACTATTAAACTCTAAGGTTTCATATGGGAAACATTAGATGTTTTTTTAGATTCTTGTTTTAAACTATCAAGATATTTTTCAGTATGTAAAAATAATGATTGACATCTTAGA
>NW_013637622.1:0-326 GCF_000695525.1 Brassica oleracea var. oleracea
ATTGTTTAACTTATTGACGTTTAACATCACTTGCCATATAATCTAACAAATATTATAAATAACAATTTATGGAAACTATTCTCGAAATTATTGAAAGACTATTAATTTTTTATTTATTACTTTTAATATTTATAACCTATAAAATAAATTGAACGAAATTTTATATAACATAATTATAATAGTGTTATCCTCTACTTGATGAACTGTGTTCGAATATAATTATATAATAACTATTTTAAATATTACAAAATCCAAAAATGTTTATTAATTTTATTTTCTAATTATTTATCGTTGTTTAAAGAATAAATTTATCATAATTTAAAAAT
>NW_013637623.1:0-326 GCF_000695525.1 Brassica oleracea var. oleracea
TGGGATAAGTTGAAGCTGATAGCTCCAGGTCTCTCTAAGCTCGTCATCCTCTGGTTTGGAAGAGCCACTTCGACCGACTTGCCCTGCAAGTAGTAGTGGTAGACGTAGTCCTTCCCATACATCCCACTGAAATAGGTGGCAATCCTCAAGTAAGTGCCATCGATGAACTTAGGCCCTGCTGCATCCTTTCCGAAAGGAACATTCAGAAATTGGAGCAGTGGCATGATCATCCCGCCTATCCCAACCTTTGGTTGCGAATCAGTTCTATACCATACCCAATCTCTGTAGTGCTCGAGACGATTCACGAAGAAACTGACCATCCCGAA
>NW_013637624.1:0-326 GCF_000695525.1 Brassica oleracea var. oleracea
TTTTACTTTCTAAACCTATGTTTTAAGTATCTTTTGTAAGCCATCAGAGGCATCTTTTCTTTGATCTTTGAGAAAACCACCAAAAACCTCTTGAAAAGTTCATCTCTTTGATTCATTTGATCATATGTTATCCTGTTGATTTCTAATCTATTATCTGTATTTCTCTACATGATGAATCTGAAATCCAATATGGGTTTAAGAGGAATCATGAAGAGTAGTGAGTAATCCACTCTTGAATTCATGGGTTAGGGAGATTATGGGTGATTAGGCTAGATCTAAGATGTTATAGTGTAGATCCTTCTTATTCCTTGCTAGTAGAGTATTCA
>NW_013637625.1:0-326 GCF_000695525.1 Brassica oleracea var. oleracea
ACGTTTGGTCGGTTTGGGTCGTCGAGCCCGGTCGGTTCCTCCTTCTGTACCACAGCCTTATGTTGATCCAAAAGTGCTTATGGACCAGTTGAAGGACAAAGATGACCGCATAGTTGCGTTAGAGCAAAAGATGGGGGATCAAGAGGCGGGATGGGAGGCAACGAGGAAGCAGAACGAGCAAATGATGGAGATGATGAAGAGGATGTACCCGAACGAGCAGTTCCCGTAGTTTCTTTCCTTTTTTTTAAAAAAAACTCTGAACGTTTTATTTTGGTATGTACAACCACTACAAGAAAACACATGCTTAACGACGAAAATTAACGAGG
>NW_013637626.1:0-326 GCF_000695525.1 Brassica oleracea var. oleracea
TTTTGTTGTCTCCCTTTCTCTAGCAAATAACGATTTTATAGTGGTCAGTCCACCAATTTCGGGACTGTTATGAAGTTTTACTTAATTAATTGACAAAAAAATTAAAATGATGCTCATGTACCATGTAAGAGAGTTTAATATACATTAATACAAATTTAGAATGTGTTTAGAACTTTTAAAACAACACTAAAGATCATAGGCTTCAGTATATAGAGCATTTACCGAAAATTCAATATTTTCGTATGGGTTAACCATAGATTTTGAGAAAAATTCAAAAGCATGAAAATAATTTTTTAATGCATAGTTGCATCATTCACCAACATATG
>NW_013637627.1:0-326 GCF_000695525.1 Brassica oleracea var. oleracea
CCCGGCGAAGGAGAGACGGGGTTAAAGGACGATGAAGAAGGTGACTAGTGGGAGTGGATCCAGATGGACACGGACGTGGATGACGACGCTTCCGACTGGACCGACGACACATTGGGTTCTGGGCAGTTCAGGATGGACAACTACCCAGACAGCTCCGGCACCGACTCCAGCACCGACTCCAGCACCTCCGACTCCGACTAGGAACCTCCTCCTCTTTTAGTATTATTAAATATTTTGAATTTTATTGTTTTTTATAATTATGTTATTAAATATTTTAAATCTTTTTTTTTTGAACTCTTTATTATATTTTATAATAAAATTTATGA
>NW_013637628.1:0-326 GCF_000695525.1 Brassica oleracea var. oleracea
TAGCCGGCGTCTTTTTCGCCGTCCTTCAGCCTCGCTCTTCCCATCGTAATGTGGAAAGCTTGAAGGTGCGCTCTCGGATCGGTCGTACCATCATACTTCGGTACTTTGATTTTTCCTGGATCTGATACCCTCGTATCTGAGATGCGAGTGGTGAAAGGGTCTTCCGAGCCCCTTCCAGCAGCCTGTCAATCTCGGGGGCCGTGCTGATAGCGTGATGGATTTGGGATTTTACGGCTCTTATTTCTGCCGCAGTCTTGGTGATATAGTCGCAAATATCGTGTATATCCGACGTCTCGCCAGCAGATTTCCGTGCTTGTCGGCGTTTA
>NW_013637629.1:0-325 GCF_000695525.1 Brassica oleracea var. oleracea
AAAAAAAAAAGACATGAAAACGATACCTTCTGAAAATTGTGGCAGTGGAGTCCAAGTCTACCATAAAGGGCGATGTCATAGTCATCGCCCCAAGTAGACTTAACTAGTCTAGACGGATAACAAGAGTTATTCACATCAAAACCCTACAAAAAAACACGAAGAAAAGTATCAACCTTCTTTCTTTTATTTTACACGAAGAGATCATCCACTGAAACGACCTGGTAATCAAAATCTGATATAACAAGCAGCAACATCATGATTACGAATTCGAAGAGAGATTACATCGGCCAACCCTTCTTTATTGAAATCGGGAACGTTTGGAACA
>NW_013637630.1:0-325 GCF_000695525.1 Brassica oleracea var. oleracea
AAAAAAAAACACTTTAGGTTCAGTCTGAGTGGGGGTACCGCGATTATCCCATGATAGAGCGACTGAAATCAAGTCATATATGTACAATTCAGAACTAATTCATGAAACTCCTTACGAAACATGGAACGACGTCATGATCTGCTAAAGAACAGAGCCACCACAGGGGCTCTCTCTTTATTTCTTCCTCATCACGGGTGGAAGCATCCTCACAAACATATTATTACAGTCGACAGAGATGGAATTGAACCTTGTTGCAGCGTCGACTGTCAGTAAGAAGCTTGAAGAAGTTGGTCAAGATTATCTCAGTGTTTTTACAAAAAAAAAA
>NW_013637631.1:0-325 GCF_000695525.1 Brassica oleracea var. oleracea
AGAGAGAGAGAGAGAGAGAGAGAGAGAGAGAGAGAGAGAAAGGAAGTGGTCGATTTAAGAGTATGGTCGATTCTGAAGACCGGTACTCCACCGAGACGGCCAGTTCCGTCAAATCGTCGATTCTTTACGACTGTGACGCGGAAGCTCTGTCCAAATGAATTAGTCCAGGCCAGTCAGTTCCGTTGATGATCAAGTGGAAGTGCTGTCCAGAGCTAGTTCAGTTCCACGGGTTCAGATCGGTCGTATTTATGAAGCTCGAAACTCCAGCAGGAAATCCAAAGAACTGTCCAGAAGCTAGAGAAGGTTCTACTCGAGTTGAGTTCAG
>NW_013637632.1:0-325 GCF_000695525.1 Brassica oleracea var. oleracea
AAGGCCCATATAGCGATTGCTGTAGCTTCCTTGGCTAAAACAGGATTTCCTATAACAAACAGTAACACATTAGATGTGTCTATTTAGAGAAGAGAGAGTGAAGCAAGGATTCAAGACTTGGTTTGGTTAATAATACCTTCTCCAGCTAATTTCAGAGCAAAAGTGAATATCTGCTGTGTGACTTGCTTCATCGCCTTGCTTCCTGGTGCACCGGCAAGAGCCACTTCCTTCAGCAAGGGATACACTGCCTCAAACCTCTCTGTTGCCTGAGTGCATCGGAGTTCAGACCATGCTTTGTGATCAGAATCAACAAAACGCAATCAAG
>NW_013637633.1:0-325 GCF_000695525.1 Brassica oleracea var. oleracea
AACACCGTTTACCCCAAACCAAGCTTGTCGACCCTTTCCTGTATGCAAAGTACGAAGTAGCAACATCCACAATCCCATCACTTTTCTTGCTGAGGTACAATCCATGTGGAATATATGCTTGAACCGAGGATGATTTTGAAACCAACTCTTCTCTAAGGCCTCAAACTTATCAATCGTCTTCAGAAATTTGTGTTGCATGCACCTTGAGGAGAGCTTGCAACCCTTTCCAAAGTCGCTCGGTTTGAAGAAAAAACCAGCAGGTCTGTCTGCTTCTACGGTCATATCATCCCTCTCAACCTGAAAAACACAAACAAAATACACTGAA
>NW_013637634.1:0-325 GCF_000695525.1 Brassica oleracea var. oleracea
AAAGAAAAAGAAAAGAGCTGGTATGAGCAGACCCTAGAAGAAGAAGAGACAATGGATAAAGAGATTCTAAACAAACCTGATAAGCCCATGGAGAAAGAACGGAGGAGGATCCTGATGCAGAAAAATTCTAGAGGATTTCTCCTGATAAGCCCATGGAGAAATCATACTTCTTTGTTATGGAATGGAAACCTATAAAGATGAATGTTGAGGATTTACCATGAAAAGCTTCATCAAGGCTACCACCAGGAAGGTAAATATACTGAGAAAGAAAGTTACTTGTAGATGTTGTCAACATCAACATCAATATAGTATTTTTTTTTCTTTT
>NW_013637635.1:0-325 GCF_000695525.1 Brassica oleracea var. oleracea
GGGTATCCGTTAGGATACGTAATGCTCTTTTTCGGGTATCGTTTTTGGATTTTGAAATTAGGTTATATGCATGTATTATAAATTTTTGTGTGTGTTTTGAGTCGGGTCCTTCCTAATTTGGTTGATGAAGATATTGCATGTCTATCATTGTTTATGGTGTTTTGTTATCGATTTCCTTGTTTTGTTGTTGGAGAATTTCATGTGTTGGTTATTAGTCTCCTGTGTTGCAAGCTTTTAGTTTGTGTAAGATTTCTTGTTTTGGGTGAAGATTGTTGACATCCAGTTTTTGTAATCTTTAGTTGTTTCAATTTAAGTGTTTTAAAGA
>NW_013637636.1:0-325 GCF_000695525.1 Brassica oleracea var. oleracea
AAAAAACATAGAAAAGTAAAGTGACATGTAAACTGCTCATTTATTAATCAGTGAAAACACTAAATTACTTTACATACTCTAATCACTAAATCCAAATAAAATAACAGAAAAAAACTTTTGATTAATAATATTTTGACGAGTTCCTCGGATATTTCTATATTTAATTTGTAATTTCACTAATCATTTTTGCTCCCTAATTTGTTTTATAGACACCAAAACGTTGAGCATAATCACAATAAATATAGATAGATTGAAACCGAACAAAGATAGTTTACATTCGCTCCCCATACTAAACGATACAACATAATTACTAACGTACTTAGTT
>NW_013637637.1:0-325 GCF_000695525.1 Brassica oleracea var. oleracea
TCGAAAGGAAGAGTCCAGTCTGGTGCTTGTACGATGGGGGCAGTTATTAAGGTTTTCTTTATTTCTTCAAAAAACTTTACGCATTCTGGTGAGAAGTCAAATTTAACTTCTTTACAGAGGAGGGAAGTGAGAGGTCGAGCGATCAGGGAAGAAGCTTACAGAAGAGAATACGTTCGGCGAGACAGAATGGGCGGGCACGAGCGGTCTGGTGAGCGGACCTTTTTGGATATATAATCCAAGTCGAGAGTGTTAATTGCAAGGATTCAGGATGGGATGAAGCTAAAATCTTGTATGAATCTCCTGTAAAATCCGGCGTGCCCGAGAA
>NW_013637638.1:0-325 GCF_000695525.1 Brassica oleracea var. oleracea
GTTTTCTTCATATTTTTTTTTTGTTTCACTCCGACGTTTAAGATTTTTATGACATTAGAAGCTAGATTGGGAGCTATTTAAATGGTTGTGCTTGCATGCATTGCAGGCTGCTTTTACTCGACTGCTTTAGGTGGGCTAAGGAGCTTTGAGAACCCTAAGAACAAGATCACTGCCATTCCTGCTAAAGAGGAAGAAATTTGGGGAGCCACCTTCAAGGTGAATAATTCTTCAAGATTAAGAAACCATATGTAGTTTTATTTTTTTTCCTCAGTAATATTTTAATAAGGCTCACATAGCACAAACAATGGTGGTGGAAACAGGTGGA
>NW_013637639.1:0-325 GCF_000695525.1 Brassica oleracea var. oleracea
TTGTCAGGTCTTGTCTTTCTGAGCGATTCAAGGCAATCATCTTCTTGAGCTCCTTTGCTGACTCTCTGCGGTTCTCTGCCGCTCTTGCTCGTCTGATATATAGTTTGTGAAAACCCTACGGACCTGCATCAATGAAGGTTTATCTTATTAATACCAAAATATGGGGAAAGTAAAGAGTGCGATGATACTCACAGCCTTGCTAGCAACAGACATGGCAGTCTCTCTGATAACCAAAGAAGACCATGAGCAGCCTTTCTTACTGATTTGCGAGTTTCAGCATTCGTAACCATCTCACTCCAGAAGAAATTGCTTCTCTGACAACCTG
>NW_013637640.1:0-325 GCF_000695525.1 Brassica oleracea var. oleracea
CTCACCGTTACAGAGCATAAACTCGCCTTCAACATCGCCTACAAGAAAAGAGATTACAAACATGATGATTTCTTCAAACTAACAAAGAATTGTGATATATGATGTTTCTGTGTTTCACTTGGATCCCACCACTTGAGAGTCTGACAATTGAAGAAACTCCAATTTTCCTTGCTAATCCATCTATAAAACAACAAAAACCGATTAGAACCTATAAATTATATCAAGATTAACAGTAGTTAACAAACTTAAATCATACGGATGTAATCTTGATGTGAATTTCTGTTAAACCTAAGTTTCTTCACGACAACTGTGAATTTGGGGATAC
>NW_013637641.1:0-325 GCF_000695525.1 Brassica oleracea var. oleracea
AAATCTACGCAAGTTAAAAGTCCTTTTCTCCTTATAGTCTTGCTGCTAACACGCTTTGATCCTAAATTCAGGAAGCTGCAGGACCACCTAATAAGAAGCTCTTTCTTGACAAACTCTCTAGCCAAACTGAAATATCAGATGTGTAAGTAGAACCCTTCAGTTTCCACTTTGATCAAACTTACTTTTCATAGACTGATATATCCTCCATTCCATTTTGCCAGCATCGATTTCTTCAAAGATGTTGGACAAGTTGTTGGTGTTCGACTTATGCTAAACCACAAGGGCGGCCGTGTGGACAAACGTGTGGGCAGGCGTGTGGAAAATC
>NW_013637642.1:0-325 GCF_000695525.1 Brassica oleracea var. oleracea
TTTCCCGTTGGTTATTAAAAACATTTGGAGGGTTAATGGTTGGATCAGAAGTTATGACACGTTCATGACCATTTTGGCTAGTGACCATATTATTGGTCGGAACCATAACATCATCATTCAGGTTTGAGATAGTTGGAGTGGCGTTACCAAAAACATTTGGAGAGTGATTCCTAATGGTTTGACCAGAAGTTATGACACGGTTGCCACGGCCATGACCATTTTGGCTACTGACCATATTATTGGTCGGGACAGTAGCATGATGATACATGTTTGGGATGGTTGGAGTGGCCAAAACTGGAGAAAATTGAGGGTTAACAAATCCTGA
>NW_013637643.1:0-325 GCF_000695525.1 Brassica oleracea var. oleracea
TTGCAACACCATCCCGCTGTGGTGTTCCTCTGTCTGTAAGATGCTTGACAGTTGTTGCATCCTTACAAGATTGTTTGCACTCTGCCGAGCAGAATTCAAAACCATTATCAGAACGAAGCATTGCTTCGACAGATGTTGCATCCGACGCTTACCCATATGTCCTAGCCTCATATGCAATAGCTTAGTCATATCTTCCTCTGGGTTCGCTGGCGATGTAACATTTGCTGAACCGGTAACCGTTATACCATTCAGCAAATACAGAGTACCATTCACGAAATCCTTCAGAATCACATCAGAACCCCTGTAGACATTCAAAACTCCATCG
>NW_013637644.1:0-325 GCF_000695525.1 Brassica oleracea var. oleracea
GTGGCAGATGTTTTCAAGACTCATATGCACTGTCACTGTGCCGTGTGTTTAAGAAGAATATACATAGCCACGAAGTCCAGAAAGTAAGGGGCCCATTAAAAAAATTAGTTAACCTTGTAAAATGTCCACATATTATTTACGGTTTCTTGTTCTTCTTTTTTCATTTAACTTGTTCTCACAAAACCTTTCATCTTCCTTCCCTAAATATCAGAATTTTTCTAACATCAAACACTTGAATTTGATCACCCTAGTCGCTCTGGTAAGATTTCGTTTTGAGATCATTGATCTATGATATGGCATATATTTTTGTGTTCACACAATTTTC
>NW_013637645.1:0-325 GCF_000695525.1 Brassica oleracea var. oleracea
TGTTCTATGTTTCTGTCCACGCAAGTACTCGACTTGTTTTTTTGTTTGTTTTTAGAGAAAGACGGGTGCGACGAAATCGCAAAGCGTTTGCCGGAGAGGCTTTTTGCGACCGATCGATTCCCGAGCGAGAGGGTTAATATGTACTCGACTGTCGATTTTCTGTTGTGGGTTCGCGACGTGCTTAGGGGAACTCCGGAGATGGAATTGTTGTTGGGATCTTGTTTTGGAGGTCTATTTCGGATTCCCGCCCTGAGGCTTTTCGCCGGAAAAGTTGTGCACAGTATGATGACGCGGCAAGTTGTTACGAAAAAAAAGTACGAGATGT
>NW_013637646.1:0-325 GCF_000695525.1 Brassica oleracea var. oleracea
TGCAAACCTGCCTCTCACCACGATTACATCATTTTCAAGATCTTCCATTATGGATCTTATGGAGGATTTGAAAGAGTAGAAATACTCTCATATTTCAAAACAAAGACACACAGTGGGTTTCTCTACTTCGATTCGCAAAGAATGATGCTATGGAATGGAGACAGAATGGGCAAGGTGATCTGCACTGGAGAGGAACACAGACTTCTCAAAATATTCCAACAGGTGTGCATAGATGGAAACGACCGCAATACGGATGGAGCAAATGTAACACTGATGGATCATTCATCAACACAGAAATAGCTAGCTTGGCAGGTTGGGTCATCAG
>NW_013637647.1:0-325 GCF_000695525.1 Brassica oleracea var. oleracea
ACAAGCTTTGGTAAAGATGAAAGTGTGCAAACTGATACCCATCAAAATATAAAGGAGATGATCACTTTGGTTAAGAAAGACAAAAGAGAGCACCTTAATATCTATATTGGATGGAGAATTGGGAGGATGCGCAACAGCTTACTGTTCCAACAAAAGAGGTAACATATCCTGAAAGTAATTCATGATGCATTGAGAGACTCAGGTCAATGGGAAGAGGAAAATAACCAATCAAAGCAGGAGGACAGAGTAGGGAGATCATGCATGCACCCACATGAAGAACAAGAAGCTATACCAGCAGAGTATCAATATTTTTGCCATGTAGATG
>NW_013637648.1:0-325 GCF_000695525.1 Brassica oleracea var. oleracea
TGATGAAGATTGCCAATGATATACGTTTTCTTGGAAGGTAATCTTCAGGGATTTGTTTTAATTTTAATCTTTATTCAAGAGTTTCAATATGTTCTTATGTGTTCAACATGTCTTTATATAGTGGTCCAAGATGTGGTCTTGGTGAACTTGTTCTGCCTGAAAATGAGCCAGGAAGCAGCATCATGCCTGTATGAATGCAGTCTTCCTTTATATCCGTCATTGTCGATACTTTTTATTCAAATGAATTTTAATCGTTGGCTGTCTCTCAGGGCAAGGTAAATCCTACACAGTGTGAGGCCTTGACTATGGTTTGTGCTCAGGTAAG
>NW_013637649.1:0-325 GCF_000695525.1 Brassica oleracea var. oleracea
CAACTCCACAATACATCACTGAATTGATGGAAGCTAAGGGTCCGGTTGGTTTGACGCTTGACTTGACCACTCCACTTTCATACCTTGGAGATGTAAGTTTTTTAATATTTTGGATATCACGTATACATCACGAATTCACTTGGCAATAAACTAAAGTATCAATTTGGTTTCAGGGAATTTACAGGGTTCCCAAGCCAATAGAAGGAATCAAGAGGCACGTAGTCATGATCGTGGCACATGGATTAACCTTAACGGAAGAAATATTCTTTGAGGTGCAAAACACGTGGGGGACAGATTGGGGAGTCAATGGACATGGGAGGATCAT
>NW_013637650.1:0-325 GCF_000695525.1 Brassica oleracea var. oleracea
AAATTTGATATGAAAACAAATGAAAACTTCAAAAATAATATAAAAATATAACGAAAACTATTTTATTTACATACATATTAGAAAACAATATGAAATTTTTATGAAACCTTTTCAGAGTTTGTAATTTTTTTATTCTTGTAAACTAAATTTAAGAAAATTGGGTTTAAATATCGAATCGGATCACCGAGTTTTACTGGGTTTTGATCGGGTTTACTGATTTTATTTAAATCCAATTTTTAGCATAACTCGAAACCGATTAGAAAAGCAGGTCAGCGGTTAGAAAAACTTAATCTGATTTTTCAATACGGTAGATCTGAACCAAACA
>NW_013637651.1:0-325 GCF_000695525.1 Brassica oleracea var. oleracea
AAAACCAATAATTCCATAACAATAAGAGTAATGTAAGAATCAATTAACCATGTCTTAAACCCAAAGAAGAAACAAACTTGAAATCTAAGAGGATCAAGCTAAAAATCATGAAGTTAACCGAGGTCAACAGGTTTCACCGGAGCACGTTTTGGAGGCTTAAATGTAGACATCCGAGATTGCAAGACCGCATCATTTGCTGCTTCCCAAAGATCAAAAGCTATCTTGTGTCGGGCTTCTTTGATGTTCTCGTCGTTCACCAATGAGAAATCTAATCCAAGTAGATGGCACTCTATGAACTTCAATGAATAAGCACCACAATCATTAC
>NW_013637652.1:0-325 GCF_000695525.1 Brassica oleracea var. oleracea
TATTTGGAAATTAAGGAAACTTATAATAAGTGTAATTCGTAGTAGTTAATAGGGATATAAACGACCTTAACCTAATATCAAATTCTTTATAAACGATTTGTATCGGCTATTATGATACCATCATACTTCCATCTTTATAAACGATTTGGATCGGTGAATTTTAATTGACAATATGGAGAAATAGAAATATTCATTGTCCTTCTCTAAATAATACAATCAACAACATAATAATAGTTGAATAATAAATTTAATATCACATATAAATATGGTTAAATTTGGTAATTTTGGTTGACTAAACAAAACAATAAAAATATTTGGCAACTAT
>NW_013637653.1:0-325 GCF_000695525.1 Brassica oleracea var. oleracea
TTTGATATTTTATTAGTTTATGCATCTTTATGTAAAATTATTAATTATTCTCTTATGAAAATCATATTTTTATGTTATTGTGCTATTTTTAAATATTTAAGTATGAAATAAAACATTCAAGATTTAAAAGACCATTCTCTAAATAAAAAGATCAATAGAGTAACCCTAGCCATTACTATTTTTGGAGTTGAAAATGGAGTGGGGTTGGAATATATTTTAATCAAATATGATGTTTGTAGTAGAAAATATAATAGGATTGGAAATAACCTAAGACCTAGATAAATAGAAAAAAATATATCAAAACTAATGGTGAAAGTACAAATTT
>NW_013637654.1:0-325 GCF_000695525.1 Brassica oleracea var. oleracea
GGCTTTGGTTTTCATTATACGGAGGAAGATTCCACCACTCATCACTGGTGCTCCGATGTGCCTCCGCTGCTTCTTCTTCCTCAAATGCCGCCACGGCTGAAGCTCCCAAACCTTCCGGCTGCAACATAAGGGCAGCTTCATCTTCTAATTCCACGTCTGATCGTGAGGCCATTTGCTCCATTCGTCTTAAAAAGATGATTCCTTTGCAAGTATATTACTATGATGGAGGTATCTTCAAGTGTCTGAAGCTACTTTCTTTTGTATCAAGACATTGTTTTTAGGTTGTCTTCTCTATTTTGTGATGAATGATTTTGATCTGGTTCAT
>NW_013637655.1:0-325 GCF_000695525.1 Brassica oleracea var. oleracea
ATCTCTGAACTCTTTGTTGCAAATCAGGTTATATTCATAATTATGAGTTTTTATTTAGAAAGTTATTTAGTCTCTGTAGACTTTTCTAAACATAACATGGTCATAACAGATTTAATCTAAAGGTGCATATATAATTGTAGGTGGAGAACTGTAAAATCATTTATTCAATTGAAGCTATTGACACTGATTGGTCGTGGTTCTATTTTGGGCATAAAGGTTGCAAACATCGTGCTATTAAAATTGGTAAAATTGTTCCTTCAAGGTCAAACAATGATAACAAACAACTCTGGCATTGTGGGAAATGCCAAGCTAACATCACTGAAGT
>NW_013637656.1:0-325 GCF_000695525.1 Brassica oleracea var. oleracea
TAACTTTTCTTTTCTAACTTAATAATGTACAAAATTCTAGACATTCTCTAGGTTATTTTGACGGTAAAATTGTACTCTGTATAATTGGAACTACGTTTATAAGTTAATTCAATTAATTAAACTTATGAATTAATGATTTCGGAATTTTATTTAAATGGAAATGATCACAATAATTTTTCAGGTACCATGTTTCGATGAAATTTATTATTATTAATAAATTGTTAAAGATATTATAGTTTTGAAATTTTTATTATCAGTAAATTGAAAGTAGATAACTGATATTGTTTTGATTTTGAATGAATGCAAATATATACAAATCTCGGAA
>NW_013637657.1:0-325 GCF_000695525.1 Brassica oleracea var. oleracea
CCCCCCGATAGTGCCTACAGGTTCTTATATCACTGTTTACATCATTATATACAAGTTGTATCTTCGTATGAAAGTGAATTAACCTCCACTCTGTATATACATAATAGACTAACCCTAAAGGGATAAAGATTGGCTATGTGGGATGTTCCAGACAAGAAACTGTTAAAGCCATGTGATGCATAGAAGAGACCATACTGTAGCATTTAAGTTCTCATTACCTTTACATGGACACAGAAAACAAACGTCTTTGTAACTGGTTGCGGCTAACATTGTGGTTCTTGTTGTGATTCTTCCATTGATGCTCTTTTAGGGTTTTAAAGTGTTT
>NW_013637658.1:0-325 GCF_000695525.1 Brassica oleracea var. oleracea
TCCTCATGCCTTTGTGATCCTCACACCGTTTTCTCCCTGGAACAGGTTTCTTATTGCAAGGCTCCATGTTTGGTAAGATCACTCCACAGGTTGTAACATCAGTGTCTTGGTGTTTGTAATCTTGTCTCTCGGACTGTTGTTTAACCGGTGAGACACGGCAGATTCTCTGCCCTTTATGCTCTATGCATCTCTTTCTTCCTTTAACCGGACTTGCACTGCAACAATCCCCATTTTCAAGCACAACTCCACAAACAGAAGAATCAGAACAACTAGAAGAACCTGAGAAGATCTCATCAGATTTGTCTGAAACAGGTTGCGGTCTGGA
>NW_013637659.1:0-325 GCF_000695525.1 Brassica oleracea var. oleracea
CAACCTATCGGACCCTTAAACAAGATTTACTTCCACATCGATATGGGGATTCCTTGGATCTGCTCATGGCACTTCCAACTAGCCCTACATCTTCAAGATATTCCCTATTCTCTTGTCCGAGAATATAGGGTAAAATGGTGGGAAAAATATAATCAAGACCGATGTAGCTATTCAAACATCCAGAAACACTTTGACACTATCAAGCAAGCGAAACAAGTTTTCCAATCAGTTTCAAAATCAGTTCTCCTGCTCTTACCAAGTCAACTACACCAACCTTTTCAGAAGAAATCAAGTCCAACTACTTCAACTACATCTTCCTCAAGCC
>NW_013637660.1:0-325 GCF_000695525.1 Brassica oleracea var. oleracea
ACTTTCCATACTATTAGATACTGGTCCATAGTGTAGTCTTGTCTTACACCCATATTTGCAACATTCAACATTTAAATGGCTACTTACAATGCTGGACTCAGCCACACCATGACTAGGGAAAACTCGAGGCGCATTGGATGCTGACATGTCTATACGGTTGGGCGTATAGGCTGGTCAGACGCTAGCAGGACCGATACCACAGGCGCCCTATCAGGGGCATTAACTGGCAAAAAAGTACCACCTGGTTGTTTTTTTGAATGGTGGTTGCAGTCTCATCTCGTGTCCCAGTAATTGCAGCCTGAAAGATATATAAAGTATGTAGTCA
>NW_013637661.1:0-325 GCF_000695525.1 Brassica oleracea var. oleracea
CACATTGTAAGTTTTAATACTATGCAATAGTGGTTGTTCCTTTCAGGACGGAGTGGTGGACTTAGTCTCTGAGCCTAAATGCCAGGAGAGTGATTTCGATGCAGGGGCATCTAAGTGAGTAAAACAAAACACATTACTTAACCGTTTCAATATTTCACTACAACTAGCATACAAAGCTCAAAGATTGCGAACATTGCACACCTGAAGGCTGAAGACGGCTGCTAGCTTGATAATGATTCTGTTTTGATTCAGATCGTCTGAGAAGACTAAAGTGTACTCGCTTGTTGACAGAATCTAACAACACCCAAGAAAAAAGACTCAGATT
>NW_013637662.1:0-325 GCF_000695525.1 Brassica oleracea var. oleracea
TCCAGCTGTAGCTAGGAATGGCCGACCCAGAATGAGGGGGTCTTTTGATTCCTGTCTGTATTTTAACACAACAAAATCCGTAGGCACAAAGCAATTATTAACTTTTACGGAAATGTCTTCTAGAATTCCTTCATGTACTCTGATAGATCGATCAGCTAGAACCAAGGTTATCGGAGTTGTCATAAACTAATTATATCCCAAGGTTACTGCAACGGATAAGGCATAAGATTTACGCTAGGGCCAAGATCACATAGTGATAGAGGAAAACGCGTGTTCTTTATATTGCAATCTAGGACGAAACTACCAGGATCAGGCCTCTTAGCTG
>NW_013637663.1:0-325 GCF_000695525.1 Brassica oleracea var. oleracea
TATTTGAAAGTGGGATAACTGCTTCATCCTAACTCCTATGAGAGTTACTAAACATCTTGGTGATTCACCACTACTTTATGTATCCAAATGAAGGTTCTTACATCGTGATTCATCCTGGTTTGATTAGAATGACGAAGAAGTTGTCATATTCCCAAACAGGCAAACTGGGATAACCTTATTTGAAAGTGGGATAACTTCTTCATCCTAACTCCTATGAGATTTATTCAACTTCCTGGTGATTCTCCACTGCTTTGTGTATCCAAATGAAGGTTCATACCTCGTGATTCATCCTGGTTTGATTAGAATGACGAAGAAGTTGTCATAT
>NW_013637664.1:0-325 GCF_000695525.1 Brassica oleracea var. oleracea
CCTTGCATACAACATAGTGAAAATATAGGTTTCTTTGCATTTCTCCGTTTGTTTAGGCGTTCTCCATACCACATGATAGCACCACAATGAGAACAAATGTAGTCAGGATCACCTTCATCTAAATAGTCTGCAAAATAATTTCAAAAATAGAGAAATGTCAATAAGACAATCAAACTAAACTCTTAACGTGTTTATAATTTGGATGAAAAGCACGGAGTGGATACCATTTTCATCCAAATCTTTCTTGTAAGATGATTTAGGATCCTTTGGAACATCACCACGGGAACATGAGTCACTGTTCTTTTTAGTTAATTCGTTTAGCTCA
>NW_013637665.1:0-325 GCF_000695525.1 Brassica oleracea var. oleracea
TGGTACATGGACATCGTTCTAATTTTTTATCAATTAATTTAGTAAAAATGCATATATTTTCTAAATTAGTGGATGAACCACTGTAAAATTGATATTCCCTAGAGAAACGGAGACAACAAAGGTTTCAAACCTCTTTGACCTTTATAATATGTTATTACAGGATTCAACTATGTATTAAAACAATATTTTCATATTTTTTGAATTTTTCTCAAAATCTATGTGTTAACCCCTACGAAAATAATGAGTTTTCAGTAAATGCTCTATATATTGAAGCCTACAATCTTTAAATTTGTTTTAAAATTTATAACCACATTATAAATTTGAA
>NW_013637666.1:0-325 GCF_000695525.1 Brassica oleracea var. oleracea
GTACCTGGGTAGCCTACACCACTTCTCGAATAAGTGCAGCCAGATTCTCAGATACCTACAATGCCTCTTTCCAAGATCCCATTCCTGCTGAGAACCTTGAGAGTAAGTTCTTGTTCGAACCTTTTTAATGATTTTATCGCTTTGAAGTTTTTAAACCTAATGATTTCCATTGTTCCAGTTTCGGCAGGCGATTCAGTTGTATCGATCTCAACTGGTGCTAGTGCTTCGGGAACTGAAAAGTCTCAGCCAGGTGACATGACCTGACTCTGCGACCATCCTTCCGTTCTAGGGGTAACCCCTCTAAAGCTGCCAGTGCTTCTCGTGG
>NW_013637667.1:0-325 GCF_000695525.1 Brassica oleracea var. oleracea
TATCCAACATATAATTTCCAAAGGAAGGTTTCATATGTCAAACTGACAATTGTGCTTAGCAGTAAGGAGTCACGGTGATTAGTGCCCCGCGTAATAATTCATTTTCACTATCGTAAGTATTTAGAAGCTGCAAGAATGCATAAGCAACCATTAAAAAAAAGAAAAAAAAAAGATTTGTCGAAAATGACTCAAAACTTAATTTTGAATACAAAAGTTTACTCCAAATTCAATCAAATGAAAAAGTAACCCAAAAGCCTAGTGAAATTACAACAGCCTTTTTATGAACAAACAAAAAATCTGTATTCAGTTTTACCATTATAACCCT
>NW_013637668.1:0-325 GCF_000695525.1 Brassica oleracea var. oleracea
ATGTATATGCTCAACGGTCTCAACGAGCGCTTTGATCACATCATTAATGTGATTAAACACCAGAAACCATTGACGAAGCTCGAAACATGTTGGAGATGGAGGAAACTCGCCTCAAGAAACTGCACAAGGGTACCGTCGTTCACTCAGACAATTCATCCTCCTCAACTGCGCTGGTTTCAACACATTCCGAAGGCAAACCAGGAAATCAGCAACGTAACCAGTCTCGCAATAACAGAGGAAACAAACGAGGAGGACGTGGACGTGGGCGCTACAACAACAACTACAACCGTCAGCCTTACAACAATTTGGGAATTCCTATGCCTTT
>NW_013637669.1:0-325 GCF_000695525.1 Brassica oleracea var. oleracea
AAAGAGAAAGAGAGAACGAAAAATAATATGAGACTAGGGTTTTGACTTTTGAGTTTTAGACATTTTATGATTAATGTTTTCTAACAAAAACTACTTTTTAATGTTTAACAACTGTGACAAAAAAAATATTTAATCTTTAACCGGGAACTTTAAATACTTTAGTTAAATTCGAGCGGGAAATAGTAAATTTTAAGCGGGAATATTAGATACGGTTTGGATGACTTCCTAAGGAAGACTAAAAAACTTCTTTGAAGTCGTCTAGCATGTAAGTCTTCTATACCCTAAACATAACTCATAAACTAAATTAACTAACTAAACACTTCAT
>NW_013637670.1:0-325 GCF_000695525.1 Brassica oleracea var. oleracea
ACCCAAGGATCAAGTGCTCCTGTTCAACTCAAGGCTACGATTGTTCCTTGGAAAGTTGCGATCTAGGTGGTCCGGACCATTCACCATTGAAGAAGTCTGCCCCCACAGAGCTGTTGTGTTGCTGAACACGAAAGGGGAAGAATTTGTGTTGCTCCGCGAAGGTAAGTCTCAGGACCCAAAAAAATAAAAATAAAATTAAAAAAAACAGATTTTGTTTTATGATCTAATTTAATTTTGTAAAATCGAGAGAAACCCTAGAAAGTGGGAAGTGGGGCACAAAGTGGGCCTATAAAAAGAGGAACCTTCCCTATCTCTTTCCCATTTC
>NW_013637671.1:0-325 GCF_000695525.1 Brassica oleracea var. oleracea
ATTAGAGACAAAAATGGTATAAAATCGAAATTAGTCTAATGGGATATAGTTATCATTTTGTTTTGGCAAAAAAATTATTTTCCCAACAAAATAAACTACAATATCAACAAATTAAGTTTTAATGCTGCAAAAATGCTTTCACGACGAAGTCTGGACAGCTGAGAGCATTTTTATCCCCGTCTCTTATGATGGGTTTTTAGGATAATTAGTAATTAAAAAAAAAATTATTGTAAATGGAAGGAAGGAACGTATCTTAATTTAGAGAATGAAGGAATGTCTCTCAGGAGACATGTGGCGACCTCTCACCTCTCACCTCTCACCTCTC
>NW_013637672.1:0-325 GCF_000695525.1 Brassica oleracea var. oleracea
CCTTCTTACAGCTTGTACCACCTTTCCACTGGTTTGAACTCTTGTCCATTTCCCACACATCACACGTATGGAGAACCAGAACCCATATCTCCTTCACAAGAAAGCTAAAGAACAAATCTTGTTTCCTCCTTTCTTTAATAACTCTCGGATCAGATGTGCTTGGTCTCAGCACATCCAGCTCCATCCATCCTTCTTTCAGCCTTCCCACAAGCTGATACAACTCATCCTTCCCTTGTCTCAAGCCGCAGATCACACTCTTGTCTCCACTGACCTTCACTAGTTTGGACCTTTCTACATAAGCTTCTTCAATCCCACTCTCCAAAGT
>NW_013637673.1:0-325 GCF_000695525.1 Brassica oleracea var. oleracea
TATTGGGGAGATGATGAGAAGCTAGAAGAATGTCGATTCTCCAAGAAACCACGATTCAAGCCGCAAGGATGGGGACGTAATAGGATACCGTACCAAAGGATGTGGTACCTACCAATTACAGACAAATTGAAAAGATTGTATCAATCAGAGCTGACTGCTGGAAAGATGAGATGGCATGCCGAGCATACTCAGACGGATGGTGAGATGACTCATCCATCAGATTCAAGAGCCTGGAAACAATTCAACAAACTACATCCGGATTTCGCTAGCAATATCCCGAATGTGTATCTTGGACTATGCACAGATGGATTTAGTCCGTTCGGAA
>NW_013637674.1:0-325 GCF_000695525.1 Brassica oleracea var. oleracea
TCGGTATATCGCCTATGTAATGCTAACAAAGTTTCTGTTGAATTTTTTCCTGCTCACTTTCAGGTGAAGGATCTCAGGTCGGGGGTCCCGTTAATCCAAGGCAAGACCAAGGATGAGCTCTATGAGTAGCCAGCCCAACCATCTACCCTAAAAGCCTTTTTTGCTTCTTCTTCACCCAAAATAAGCCTGTCCGATTGGCACTTTCGTTTAGGACACCCGTCTGCTTCCATTCTTAAAAATGTTGTTTCAAGCTTTTCTTTGCCGTGTTCTCAATCTGCAACCCAAAACACTTTGTGCTCAGATTGTGCTATTAATAAAACCCACA
>NW_013637675.1:0-325 GCF_000695525.1 Brassica oleracea var. oleracea
TTGGACGTTAACTTCGTCGTAACCGTTTTTGACCCCAACAGTCGCTATGTAGCGACCAGCTTTTGGGCTGGTTGCTACGCGGCAACCTTGTTCGCGTCTTTCTCCGATTTTTCGTGAATGTGTTTTCTCCGCAAGATTCTTCGGAAAAATAGATCTTTTTCTAAGATTTATTTTTCGTAAAAACGTTCATGCCGATTTTTACAGACTTTCAGACATTGATTCCGTCGTGACCGATTTTGACCCCAACAAAGATGATATAAACTAATGTTTACCTGCATGTCCAGATACTTGTTTGAAAATCCTTGCATCCTGTGATCGATACTCC
>NW_013637676.1:0-325 GCF_000695525.1 Brassica oleracea var. oleracea
CTCTATTAGTGAACTGCATTATGGTAAACCAAATATATAGCTATATTCTGATTAATTATTTATATGGTTTTATCATAACTTCATTATAATAAAACTCTAAAAAATTGCGATGATACAAATTTACATATATTCCTTAGTGACAATGTCAATATTGTTGTTACGGTATCCCTTATATACGATGGATTGGTCAGAGCATACAATTTAGGGTTATTATTTAGGGTTTATAGCTTAGAGTTTATGATCTATGATTTAAGTTTTAGAGTTTATAGTTTAGGATCTAAAAAAATATGATTCATGATTTAAGATTTAAAATTTAAAATTTAGA
>NW_013637677.1:0-325 GCF_000695525.1 Brassica oleracea var. oleracea
GAATGAAACCGAGGTTGTTGAAACCCTAGACACGACCGCGACCGTTCTTAAATCTCGGGACTTAACCGCGGTCGATCCCAAAACCCTAATAGCGATCGCGGCCGATCATGAATGCTTAGATGCGGCCGGCCCTGATGTATCTAATACTGATTCTTGGGACGCCAAGATTCAAGGTAGTGAAGGTCCTGATAATAATGAGATCTCAATAAACTATGTCTTGTCTGAGATACAATAGAACATAAACAATGTCGACATTGATGATATATTTGCATACAAGCTAGCACTTGAACTTATGGATTTGAATGAGGATCATGAACCCACGTCT
>NW_013637678.1:0-325 GCF_000695525.1 Brassica oleracea var. oleracea
AAGAGCCAGGCCTCGATGAGTAGGAGGGCGCAGCGGTCGCTGCAAAATCTAGGGCGCGAGCCCGGGCGCGAGTGGCCGTCGGTGCAGATCTTGGTGGTAGTAGCAAATATTCAAATGAGAACTTTGAAGGCCGAAGAGTGGAAAGGTTCCATGTGACCGGCACTTGCACATGGGTTAGTCGATTCTAAGAGTCGGGGGAAACCCGTCTGATAGCGCTTATGCACGAACTTCGAAAGGGGAACCGGTTAAAATTCCAGAACCGGGATGTGGCGGTTGAAGGCAACGTTAGGGAGTCCGGAGACGTCGGCCGGAATTCCGGAAAGAG
>NW_013637679.1:0-325 GCF_000695525.1 Brassica oleracea var. oleracea
GAGGCCTTTCTTAGCTACAGCAGGAGCTATTGTTAATGTGAAAGCGGACAAGATTTATCTTCACTTAGGTAAAGAGCACGTTCTCCACTTTGACATCAAGGAGGTAATGAAGAAACCAACGGTTTAAGGGCAAGTCTTCTACATTGAAGAGATGGACGCCCTTGCTGATGAGCTCCTTGAAGAGTTGTCACTAGAAGACCCTCTACAGCATGCTTTGACGTTAGAGAGAGAGGTTGAAGTGAGCGAGAACCTGGAGAGTACTGCCTATGGGATGATGATGGATTCACACAAAGGGTTTGTTAGTAAGGATCAGTATGAGGAGCTG
>NW_013637680.1:0-325 GCF_000695525.1 Brassica oleracea var. oleracea
CTTGGAACCAAGCTCCTTTTCTCTACCACTTGCCACCCACAGACTGAGTCAGACCGAGGTAGTAAACCGTACACTCTCTCAGTTTTTGAGGGCTACGGTGGGTAAGAATCTTAGAAATTGGTTGAGTTGTTTGCCTTTCATTGAGTTTGCTTATAACCATGCAAGGCACTCTGTTACTAATCTCTCCCCTTTTGAGATCGTGTATGGCTTTAGACCAGAGACTCCCATGGACCTATCCGCACTGCCTCCAGTAATGCAAGTTAGCCAGAGTGGTGCCAAGAGTGGTGACAAAAAGGCTGAGTTTGTGAAGAACTTGCACCGGCAA
>NW_013637681.1:0-325 GCF_000695525.1 Brassica oleracea var. oleracea
CCAAGGGTGGTTAGAGAATGCATCTCTAACCTATACGGTTCGGACGCAGGCGTTTATATCAGGGGATGCCGTTTCGATTTCGGCCCCGTTGTGATTAATCAACTATTTATGACTCCAATTGTGGAACAACCTCACACATGGGAGGATGGTGATCTGTCGCAGGCAATTGCGTTCCTAACCGGTGGTCGCTGTACTCACTAGGAGCCTTTCTCCCTAACACAGCTCCTCCCACAGTATCTTTGCCTCTACAAACTGTGTGAGTTAAACTGGCTACCTATATTCCATGTAGATGCAATGCTAAAAAAGCGTCTTCGTTTTCTCTTCG
>NW_013637682.1:0-325 GCF_000695525.1 Brassica oleracea var. oleracea
TAGGTACTGAGCAGATGGTAAATGATCATTTTAGAGGGGAAAATTTATCCAATGCAGAAGCTATGAGATTTTATGATATGTTGAATGCTGGAAAGCAACCCTTGTACGAAGGTTGCAGAGATGGTCATTCAGCTTTATCATCTGCAACAAGACTGATGGGCATTAAAACAGATTATAATTTGGCTGAAGACTGTGTGGATGCGATTGCTGGTTTTGTAAAAGGTATTCTACATGAGGATAATGTAGCTCCTGGTTCATACTACGACGTTCAGAAACTGGTAGCTGGTCTTGGTTTATCGTATCAAGTAATAGATGTATGCAGCGA
>NW_013637683.1:0-325 GCF_000695525.1 Brassica oleracea var. oleracea
TAATATTTCCTCGGAATTCATCGGTTTTTTCCGAGGGACCCATTTTTGCTCGGAACTTCCTCGGAATATTCCGACGGATTGATATTGCCTCGGAATTCCGTCGGTATATTCCGAGGAAATTCCGAGGAAACCCAATTTTGTGTTTCCTCGGAAATTCCTCGGGATATTCCGAGGATTTCATTTTCCATCAGAATGTCCGTCAGAATACCGCTGTTTTCTTGTTGTGTAGGCGGGAAGCATGAGAAAGACTTTTTCGGAGAAGACTTAGCACTTAGAGCATTTAGGCATATTTCCGTTTTTGTTATTCGAGCTGCGACTCAACTAG
>NW_013637684.1:0-325 GCF_000695525.1 Brassica oleracea var. oleracea
AAGATGACTCTGTAACGATCCTTTTCATTGGCATTATTGTTCTCGGTAATACATTCACTGAGATCCTTGGATTTCAAGATGATCTTAGTATCGAGCGCCCACTGAAGGTAATTGTCTCCAAATAGATTTAGGGCAGCGAAATCAAGGTTGTTGATTTTTGACATCTGAAGTTATAGATTAATATTTTTAGATCTTTTAGGAATAGTTTTTAATGTTTAAACGATTAGGGTTTTATGTTCAAACAATCAAACAAACAGCCAAGATCTATGCCTCACTGTCAATGAGCAAGCCGCACGGCCATGGATGCAAACTAGTTCGTTTTTAT
>NW_013637685.1:0-325 GCF_000695525.1 Brassica oleracea var. oleracea
TGGAGAATATAAGGCATTATCTATGGAAAACTTTGTTCCATTAGGCAGCATAAAGTTTGCCTTGCCAATTCCTTCGATCAGGTATGTAGAACTTGATATTGTGTTTATAGTCATTTTTACTGACTTTAAAGTAGAGAAATATCTCTTATCCTTCAGTATAGTGTGCGTTGTGCCACTATCTGGTATGCAAAATTCTCTACCAATTTGTTTAGTTGTTGTTCCATTTGGTTTTTTATCCATTTCTGTAACACACAGTTAATATCAATAAAGAAAATAAGCTTTCATAAGTAAACATATTATGCATCAATAACAAGTACACAATAAT
>NW_013637686.1:0-325 GCF_000695525.1 Brassica oleracea var. oleracea
CTCAATAAGACTACCAAAAACTGGCTTATGTACATTAAACCATTTCCGAAAACTTCTCCGCTTTACAGGATCATTGAAACCTCTAATGTTCCAACAAAAAATATCCATAAAAGATATAAAATTAGAGGGTTAACGGGCCTCTACCCCCGAGCTGATATTTTGAATGTCTGCGAAGACGCTTTGATACGACTTCGATAAACTTGTCATTTCCATCGTATGAGTTGTCATCTTCCCCAGAAAGATTTTCAGATGAGGAGACATAAACATTAGCAGAGTAGGAGTCATCCTCACTGGATACGTTTGCAGGCGATGAGAGATGAGAGCT
>NW_013637687.1:0-325 GCF_000695525.1 Brassica oleracea var. oleracea
GCGTCGTCTATTTGGTCGAACTTATGATTTATCAAGGGCTTTTTGGTTATTTTGTTATGCATGTTTTACACTTTCTAAACCTATGTTTAAGTACCATTTGTAAGCCATTGGAGGCTAATTATCTTTTGATCTTAAGAAAACCACCAAAAATCTCTTGGAAAGTTCATCTCTTTGATTCAATTGATCATTTTTGTTATTGCAGTCCTGTTGTTTTCATATCGATTCTCTGTATTTCTCTACATGATTAATCTGAAATCCAATATGGGTTTAAAATGAAACATGGAGATTAGTGAGTAATCACCTTTTGAATTCTTGGGTTAGGGAG
>NW_013637688.1:0-325 GCF_000695525.1 Brassica oleracea var. oleracea
GCAATTCAACATGCACACGTGGGACAAGTAGCTGCCTCTGTGGAACCACTATAGAAATTTGTCGGTATCTATTAAACCATTCTATAATCTTCCCCACGGTCTCATCAATCATTGGCAGCAGTGCATAATTCCTTTGTTCCTTGAAAACACCATTCATAGATTCAGCAGTGTTGGTTGTATCTATGTTGTACCTTGCTCCTGGAAATTGACATCTTGCCCATTTTCTCTCATGTACACTCTCATCCAGATACTCAGCGGCCTGAGGATACCTTCTTCTCAAATCAATATATTTTCTTTTAAACTCTTTTTCTGTGTAAATACCAGC
>NW_013637689.1:0-325 GCF_000695525.1 Brassica oleracea var. oleracea
TACCTCTTTCAAAACCCCCTAAATGTTATAAATAAATGGGAGAAAGATATTGTTTATATGTCATATTTATGGAGCTCTTTATATATATAGGGAATTACAATAGACCGTCGTAGATAAATGGAAAGTATACAAATCCTAAAGTGATTAGGAAAAGGAAATCCTACACATACAAAGAAAATGAAACTGTCTAAGTAGAAAGAAAATATGTCTATTTGGCTATGACATTCACAAATCGGTTCATAACACTTCCCCTTGAATGTTATAACCATAAGAGCTCATAATACGCTTTGGATGTTGCCTCATTAAAACCTTTCCAGGAAAACCC
>NW_013637690.1:0-325 GCF_000695525.1 Brassica oleracea var. oleracea
CGGAGTGAGATAGGGAAGATGGTCACGACCGGGCTGTCGAACCAACTGCGCAACACTCATCACTCCTGGAGGACCCAGAGGAGCAGGAGTGGGTGCAGCAGCGGGAGCGGGAGTAGCAGGAGCGGGAAATGGAGAGGGATATGTATGGTAGGAGCTGTGGGGCGAAGCGGAATCCTGAATCTGGCTGGAATCCCGAGACTGGCTCCCCGTACCACAACGACCACGACGCTGTCGAGGCTGGGTCTGATCATCATTAGACTTGTAAATTAAAAAAATATATATTTAAAAATTAGTTCTAATAATTTTAATAAATAAAAAAAACATA
>NW_013637691.1:0-325 GCF_000695525.1 Brassica oleracea var. oleracea
TATTTGTTGCTGCAAGTTCTAAACTTCTTGGTCGTCCTATGCTAGGACTCTTGTGACCAAATAATTCTTAATTTAATATGTATCCTCAACTTTAACCCAAAAAGTTATCATCTTCGGTAATATGAATAAATTATATTAAAATCTAACCCAAAAGGTTCTTGATGCACTAATCTCGTTTGACAAAAAAAATGTACACAGAGTTCCATAGAACAAGATATCATCGTCATACCATTCCACCCTTCCCTCGATATCTCAGTTTTTATCTGTATTATTAAAGTAGGGAAAATTGCCAAGTGTGACTCAAAACTTGGAGTCAAACCCAAAA
>NW_013637692.1:0-325 GCF_000695525.1 Brassica oleracea var. oleracea
TCCCAATTGTTCATCCGCGCAACCGCATGCTGCGAGACAGTTTGTATAATATATTTCTGTTAGCTTGACGAAATCAATCCGTTGTGCACAAAATGTTCAATGACAAAATCAATCGGTTGTGCAGTTCGATAAATTAATATCTACACCTCAGAATATCATTCCTCACGATCATTCAAGAGTTCCTCTGCACGCCTAAACCATGTACGAGACTTTCCAGTGGGTAAGATGTTGAGCTATGTTTCTTGATCTGAAGATCATTCAACAGTTCCTCTGCAATAGAACACTACAAGAAAACAGCGATATTCTGACGGACATTCCGACGGAA
>NW_013637693.1:0-325 GCF_000695525.1 Brassica oleracea var. oleracea
TGTTTAATAAATATACAAATTTATATAATATAAATATATATATATATTTTTTTTTATTTTTATTTAAAAAAAAAATCCCAAATAATAGTTTTTAATCACAAAAAAAGTTTTATAGATATTAAAAATGGTTAATAAATATATAAAAATAGTTCTAATAAACAAAAAATAGTTTTAATAAATAAAAAATAGTTTAATAATTACAAAAAATAGTTTTAATAATATTAAAAATGTTTAATAAATATAGAAATTTATATTATATATATATATATAATTTTTTTTATCCCAAATAATAGTTTTTAATCACAAAAAAAGTTTTATAGATATT
>NW_013637694.1:0-324 GCF_000695525.1 Brassica oleracea var. oleracea
TCTTCCGGGAACAAAGAACAATATAGGAAGCATGATTTCACCTTTTCGTCCTCTAAACCATCATAGCTGAACTTCAAAATTGAAAGAATCTTTTCTTCCATACCTGGAAACTTGTGCCTAGATGTATTGAGAACATCAATTGCATGACTCCATTCATGTACATCCTCTTTACATGACATGGCCTTCGCAATCACATTGAGTGCAAGTGGCAAGCCATAACATTTTTCAGAAATTTTTTTTGCAAGTGTGGGAATATCTGGATGCCGCTTTAATGAGACTTCTCCAACTACATTTTGAAACAGTTCCCACGCTTCATTCGTTGAC
>NW_013637695.1:0-324 GCF_000695525.1 Brassica oleracea var. oleracea
ACCAATCTTCCTATTAAACAGTTTAGCAAAAGAATACAATTCCTGGAGCATACTGGTTCTATAGCATACTACTACTGCTAATGCTAACACTTTACCAATCAATGTCTATGTATGGTTTAGACAGTGGCACGAGGATGTAATATTTGTGGAAAAATCAGGGCTATTTTTAAAATGTACTTCTGTTTTAATTGATTAGATATAGAAGTAAAACTATATAGAATATTCATACAATTTTAAAGTATTTATTCAATATATTCTAAATTAGATTTATTTAAGGGCAAATCTCCAAAATACCACTTTTCTAAGTTTATATCACAAAAATAG
>NW_013637696.1:0-324 GCF_000695525.1 Brassica oleracea var. oleracea
TAGCCCCTATCCGAATTACCCGAAACTCGAAATACCCGAACCGAACCGAACTGATATCCGAAATGCCCAGGTCTAATTATATACATGTTCTGGTGGCTGCACATGGTTGCATGTTAACCTCCCACACATGTCAGCCACTATGCACACGTGTCTTCTGCATGCTGCGTTATCCCATTGCCTATCTTCTTCACCCTTCACCGTTATCGTCAACAATTATATGGTCCTTCAATTATTGTTTCTACGCATTAACATTATTTTATTCAATTAACCTTCTTATTTTTTCTAGCCTAGGGTGTTCTGAGTCGAAATCCAAATAATCTCTGC
>NW_013637697.1:0-324 GCF_000695525.1 Brassica oleracea var. oleracea
GGGAGCTCCTGACAAACTCATCTGGTTGGGCACAAGATCAGGAGAATATTCAACAAAATCCGGTTACTTCACGGCTGTTACAAGCGATGACGACAGACTGAACCTACAAGACGATCAGCAATTCAAATGGAAAACTAGAGTCTGGAATATCTCCTGCGCACCGAAAGTAAAGCTTTTCTCTTGGAAAGCACTTCGAGGAGCTCTCCCTGTTGGGGAACGACTAATGGAGAGACACGTACCTGTGGATCATCGGTGCAAGAGATGTGGCTGCTCAGAATCTATCCTTCACCTCTTCTTCCAATGTCCGTACGCACAAAGGGTATG
>NW_013637698.1:0-324 GCF_000695525.1 Brassica oleracea var. oleracea
ATTATTAATTTCTAGAGGTTTTACCGTATATGTGGGAAAAAGTTTGCCGGAAGTGTAATTATCTTTCATTCAAAAATAAATCAACCATGTGGGAAAATATGAATATTATACGGCAGAGAGACAAGGTCACAAAATGCAGAAACTCCGGTGCTAATGTCGGATCGGAAAGCAAGTTCAGATAGATGGTCGTTGACCAAGTCTTCACTTGCGGCTGTACATAAGTGGTACATATTAAATTAATATGTTCCTTAACACACACTATGATCGATGGTCACATATGTATATAGAATAATATCGCTATATTGAGTCAAAGATTTTTTTTTT
>NW_013637699.1:0-324 GCF_000695525.1 Brassica oleracea var. oleracea
CGATAACAATAAATTTCAGAATATTTTATCAAATTTAATCACACTAGATATTAATAATATTTTTAATATTCATGTTTAAATAACACTAGATTTATTATTTTAAAATAAATAATCTTAAATTCTATATTGAATACACTTTTTATACATTTTTATGAGTTATTTAATTTTGTGCTGAAAACGTTGAAAACATTATTTAAGAGAAAACAAAAGGAAAACAGTGTATCTTATAATTGTCGGTTAAATCTGTGCGTAAGAAAACTTTTAGTTTCCAATTCACAAAAACACGGTACATTTCATGCTTCAGATACATATCTTAGTCACATG
>NW_013637700.1:0-324 GCF_000695525.1 Brassica oleracea var. oleracea
GTTTTATATATTAGATTCTAAAAAACTATAGATTCAACCTAATGTGATTGTTTTGTTTATTATTGAAGCATACAATTATATTTTTGAAGTTTTTCTCTGTTTTGAATCCATTTGAATGTTTTTCAGATATGAGACAGACTTTGAAAAACTTCTCAAAAGACTCTCAGAAGACTTTTCGGAAGACTTTTAGGCAAGTCTTCTAATGTATTTTATGTTAGAAGACTTCCAACGAAGTCTTCATGAAGTCTTAAGAAGTCTGCTCGGATTAGGTAGAAACATTGGTAAACATAAATATTTGAAATCTCATAATTATCACCAAATAAG
>NW_013637701.1:0-324 GCF_000695525.1 Brassica oleracea var. oleracea
AGCTACGAAAAAGCAGAAGAAAGCTACAATTAGTATGAGGCAGTTCTTTGCATTTCGTCTGTTCGAACGTAAGAAAGAGTCACGGCATCTCCTACATTCTAGACGTCTATTTCAACAATTTTTGGTGGATGCTTATACAACTATAGAGTCTAATCGTTTGCGCTATCTGAGATTCAATCAGTCAACTTTGCGATCTGATAGTTTTGACTCTATCAAAGAATCAGAGACTGCTGGCAAGATCGATATGCACGAACAAGGAACGGAATTTGTGTTGCCTGCTTCTTTCACTGGTGGTCCTAGATACATGAAGAACAATTATTTGGA
>NW_013637702.1:0-324 GCF_000695525.1 Brassica oleracea var. oleracea
GTGTCTTCCATAGTAAATTCCAAGTAAATTTTAATAAAGAATTTACGCCGTTTCCTCGTAAATGACTCGTTAAATCGACGTAAATTAAGCTACGAATTTACTTTGATTCTTGTTTTTCTACATTAAAAATTACAATTAAATAATAAATAAAATTATTTAAAAAAT
This sequence comes from Brassica oleracea var. oleracea, assembly GCF_000695525.1. Taxonomy (NCBI): domain Eukaryota; kingdom Viridiplantae; phylum Streptophyta; class Magnoliopsida; order Brassicales; family Brassicaceae; genus Brassica; species Brassica oleracea. The sequence goes on from NW_013637702.1 coordinate 166, forward strand.
ATTAAAAATTAAAATAATAGAACAATTCGAAAATATTTTATAAATATTTAAGTTTCAAATTTATAGTACAATCAAAAAGTAGCTAACGGTTGTTTTGGAACTCCTGGAAGAAGTCATGACTCCTTCTCTCCATCTCTTCCTCCTCCTCCTCTGCGCGGC
>NW_013637703.1:0-324 GCF_000695525.1 Brassica oleracea var. oleracea
GTAGTGTGAGAGATTGAAGGACTGATTTAATGGTGAGAAGTAAATAAAATTGTTCATCGTCTATGAAAAGCGTTACAAAAACCTGGAACTGTAGGCTGAGGATTTCGGTGAATTTGAACAGAATAGGGGAAACGCAGGAGGAGAGTAGTCCTAGTGGGCTTCATAAATATTGGACTTCGCCCTTGAAAAAGTACGGCCCAGTCCGAAAAGATGACGGAAGAGAGGTTTGGTTTAGTGCCGACACGTGGCTCAATTTGCCCATCTCTCCTTGAGGACGTGGAGGAAGGAGGTGAGAGAATACTCAGCTTTATTATATAAGATATA
>NW_013637704.1:0-324 GCF_000695525.1 Brassica oleracea var. oleracea
AAGAAGAATTCTTTTGAATGCAGAGGTTGCAAGAACAAAACAGATATTGTTCAGGTAAGTTTCCATATTGTGTGTTTGGAATATTTTGGCTTCTTCTTATTATTATTGTTATTTTTTTTAATCTCGCCCATGCTCATTTGTTTGATGCCATGTCATCTAAATACTTTTCACAGGTTCACATTCCATACGCTTGCAAACTGCTCTTTCAAGAGCTTATGTCAATGGCGATTGCGCCAAGGATGCTTACCAAAGACCTTAAATCAGCTAAAGGCAGAAAGTCAGGAGCAAGCTCTCTAGTTTTTTCGTAAAACATTGTGAGCTTTT
>NW_013637705.1:0-324 GCF_000695525.1 Brassica oleracea var. oleracea
CCCTTATGTCCCCACTTGCAGCAAACATTGCACCGGGGAGGTAGCCAAGGATAATTGACCAATACTTCGTGTGAAGCTCCAGCTTGGTCCGCGAAAGTGATCTTTTCGACGAGAGTCTTATGTAGATCGACTTCCACTAGGATTCGGGCCATGTCGAGCCTCACACATTTCTCTGTGTTCGGATGCAGTTTCACAAAATTTCCCACTGCCCGAACAAGGCACTTCAGTCCTTTATTGGAATAGAGGGTGTTTGGTACTCCTCTGAGGTCAACCCAAAGTGGCATGGCTGACAAGTCTGGGGGATTCTGAGCCGACTCTGGTGAC
>NW_013637706.1:0-324 GCF_000695525.1 Brassica oleracea var. oleracea
CAATATGCATTTTAGAACATAACTGTTGATTTAAATGCATTCAGCAAAAACCTTAAAATCAACATAAATTTGCATCTAAAATAATCCTTAGCAAACCCCAATCATTTCTCTCTAGGATCATAATTCCTAATTTATCAATGGAAACAACCAGTAAGACTACAAAACAAATAGCCTGTAAGCATGTTATATCCTAGTCTCCTAGATTAAAGAGTAAATTAATTACTACAAAATTGAGACAAACAAACAGCTGAGAAATCTTAGCCTGAGGATGATAAATGAAAACATTCAGAAAATCAAGCTCTTAGCTTTGTTCTGTATTTTCCG
>NW_013637707.1:0-324 GCF_000695525.1 Brassica oleracea var. oleracea
CACCAGGCCTACCCTCAAGCTTATAGTGTGTTTGAAGCCGGAGGCTGCTCGGATCATTTAAGGTGCTGTATTCACATTAATAGGCGCGAGAGGCCAGAAAGACGAAAGCCATTTAAATTTGTAAATGCTGTCATTGAGCTTGAAGAGTAAAAACCAATGGTAAAACAATATTGGCAAGACACTGAACCAATCTACCTGTCTACTTCTTCTCTTTTTCGGTTCTCGAAGAAATTAAAGGGGCTGAAGCCGCATATCAGAAATCTGGCAAAGGCAAGAATGGGAAATCTGGTAAAGAAGTCTCGAGAAGCTTATGTGGATCTCTGT
>NW_013637708.1:0-324 GCF_000695525.1 Brassica oleracea var. oleracea
TATACCAAAATGCTTTCTCTTGGGGGAAAGGAGGTACTCCTTAAGTCTATTGCAATGGCTCTTCCGGTGTATGCGATGTCATGCTTCAAGCTTACTAAGCACCATTGCCAAAAAATCATGAGTGCGATGTCTGCCTTCTGGTGGAATGAGAGTGGAGATAAGAAGAAGATTCATTGGATAGCTTGGGATAAACTCTGTGAATCCAAAGAGAATGAAGGCCTTGGGTTTAGAGACATAGAGGATTTTAACCAGGCTTTATTGGCAAAGCAGGCGTGGAAGTTAATGAATGAACCTCAAAGTCTGCTAGCACAGATTTACAAGGGA
>NW_013637709.1:0-324 GCF_000695525.1 Brassica oleracea var. oleracea
GAGACGCCGGAGGTCTCTGGTCTGAAAACTGCTGGACCTGAGGGAGAGATAACAGCAGGTTAGTATTCTAATATACGTCTACCTTCTGAAACTCTTCATTCTTCCCCTACTCGTTTTCCGTCCGTTGCATGATTTAGTTGCTGCAAACCTTCTCTGTAGTTCCAAATGCATGATTTTTTTTGTCTTTTTCATCTTTATCACTAAAGCCTCGATAGAAGCAACTTCCATGGTCGATAACAAATAATTACTCTTTCATGTAGGATACTTGATGAAGAAGAGTGCAAAAACAAATGGATGGAGTAGGCGATGGTTTGTTCTAAATGA
>NW_013637710.1:0-324 GCF_000695525.1 Brassica oleracea var. oleracea
AACGTCCCCATTATTTCTTAGACAACAGTTACAGTTTGGTAAGTCTTGCGCTGCAGGAACACTCTGGCCGGCAAGGCATTAATTATCAAAAGAAGTTGTTCCCGGGGTAGCATTTAGGAGAAGACAGCCTGCAAATGCAATGACGCATGAGAAAATTTAGTACGCTTTCCTTCAACTAATTTTGATTTTCGGGTTTATGTTCGTGGCAACAATGACTTTAGGCTCCAAACCCGATACCTCTAGTTTCTGATGAAGCTGATATACAATCATGCCAAATACACAAACACATACGGAAGGGCGTTTAGGTTTATCATGACAGCAACG
>NW_013637711.1:0-324 GCF_000695525.1 Brassica oleracea var. oleracea
TCTGAACATCATTAATATGATATTAGCATTCTTAGCAAAAAAAAAAACAATATCAAAACATTTTAACAAAAGAAATTTTTTTATAAAAACATTTTAACAAAAAAAAAAGTTAGTATACTATATATCTAAACTTTAGTTTCTTCAGATTTAGATGTCAAAAAAAAAACTTTAGTTTCTTCAACTTGTGAAAGATGATTGAAAGAGGAATATAGATGATCGAAAAGCGTAAAAAATCAAAAAAAATATCAAATCATGAATTAAGAACCCCATACCTACTAAGAGCATCTCCAAAAGAAACTCTATAACTCCAAATATAGAGTTTTT
>NW_013637712.1:0-324 GCF_000695525.1 Brassica oleracea var. oleracea
AGACTTTTAGTCCTGTCATAAAGGCAGCTACTGTCAGACTTGTTCTTGGCCAGGCAGTCGCTCAAGGTTGGGCTCTTCGTCAACTCGATGTTAACAATGCGTTCTTACAAGGAAAACTCAATGAAGATGTTTACATTGCTCAACCTGCCGGTTTCGTCGATCGTGACAAGCCCCACCACGTCTGCAAACTACGTAAAGCCTTGTACGGCTTGAAACAGGCTCCACGAGCTTGGTACTTGGAGCTGCGTACTTTTCTCTTTGTCTCTGGCTTCACCAATTCTCTTGCTGACGCATCGCTCTTTATCTTTAATAGCCAAGGAGTAA
>NW_013637713.1:0-324 GCF_000695525.1 Brassica oleracea var. oleracea
CCGCTTAGGGATCTCCTTTGATTCCATTGCTACAGATCCTCCTCCACTTTAAGCTCCGTCGATAGTGCTGCTTCTATTACCACTATCCATTGCGATTTTTGTAGTCCGAAGCTAGGGTTTCTAGCAATTGAGAAAGCCAAGGAGCGTTATAGAAGTTTGCTTTCGGATGTTTGATCTCCGTGAAGATATATGAAGTCTCTCGAAGGTCAGAGCGTGATGGAGAGAAATCTTTGGGAATTTTTTAAACGATTTGAGGAAGGTGAAAGAGAGAGGAGGCGACGGGAAACATATGAACAGTTTGCCAATTACGGTAATAGACGTTTC
>NW_013637714.1:0-324 GCF_000695525.1 Brassica oleracea var. oleracea
GTTTAAATGAATTATTAAAATTTCATAGTTTTCTAATAATATATTTTAAAATAGTATATGAACTAAAGGTTACTATATACTATTATATTTTTGTTTATAAACATTTTTAAACAATATAAAATAAATAAAAATATAACATATAGTCGTAGATATAAAAATTTAACTTATGTTAATAAATATTTTTTTTGTATAAAATATTAAATATTTTACGAATTTTAACCCATTTTAATAATTAGTGATAATTTATTTAAATGAAACAGTTAATTTTTTTTGTTAGTTTACCTATTTAATATAATTTTGTCATATTTAATTCATAAATCACTT
>NW_013637715.1:0-324 GCF_000695525.1 Brassica oleracea var. oleracea
GTGTTATACAAACAAATGAAACACTCTGTTGTAATGTATAACTTTCGTTAAGTATTATCACGATTGTCAGTTCATAAAAACGAACACATGCTCACACAGATATGACATATCCATACAAAAATATTTGGGTTTATCCGGTAATATTAGAGATTAGTTTCAATAATGAAAAGCAACATGCCTCTTTTTTAATCTTAATTGTCAGGGTTTTGCTAGTGGGAACCTTGACTCAGATGCACAATCGGTGCGTATGTTTGTTGCTGATGGAGGTGAATGTTTGATAGCTCAAAGTTTTGCCAAAAACATGGGTCTTTATGGTGAGCGTAT
>NW_013637716.1:0-324 GCF_000695525.1 Brassica oleracea var. oleracea
CACGTCTATTTCCTCTGTAAGCTCGCGGATACGCTTGGCTGCATTTGTTGAATTTAGTCTCTTCCAGTCAGAGATATACTGTCGACAACGTCGAATACGATTGGTGAAAGATGTATTGAGATCATCTCCATAGCCGAGCCAACTTTCTGCAATGATAGGTCTTAATTCCTCATTCTCAAGTAGTCTCTGATCAAAGGTGAAGCATTTGCGACCATGATCTGAATGTTTACGTATTTGTATCACAGCAGGTCTGTGATCAGATTCAATCATCTCCAAATAAGTGATCTTAGATTCTGGAAACAGAGCATGCCATTCATCATTAGC
>NW_013637717.1:0-324 GCF_000695525.1 Brassica oleracea var. oleracea
AGTGACAGCCTTGTCATCCAAGACGTCCTCAGTGAAAAGGTCTCAACATTTTTTCTTTATCTTTTCATTCTAATCATGTTTCTTGTTTTTGATGATTTAAAGTTTATGCAGTTACCGAACTTTTTGATGAATGCATCTGCCTTTGTCGCAAGCTACATAGTGTCTTTCATCATGCTGTGGAGACTCACAATTGTAGGCTTCCCGTTCGTCGTTCTCCTCTTGATCCCTGGATTGATGTATGGACGAGCCCTTATCAGCATCTCGAGGAAAATACGTAAAGAGTACAATGAAGCTGGTTCTATAGCCGAGCAAGCCATCTCGTTG
>NW_013637718.1:0-324 GCF_000695525.1 Brassica oleracea var. oleracea
AGGCATGCCTTGATGCGGTATGTATGTCCTTGCCATCTTTCTAACAGTTGTTCATAAGATGGACTTAACATGGAACTCTTAAACGTAATAACTCTCAGGTGATGCAATGACTTGCCAAATCAATAGCTTGGGATGGTGAAGGCAGTAACATGTCTGATATTGATAACGATTTGATGTTTCAGATTCTTTGCAGTTCTTTACTTATGAGGTGTGTTCTTGTGTTTTCAGGTCTGTTGTTTTGTGTGCTCGTTACTGGTGTCATAACGGATGCTATTAAGGATGCTGTAAGTCGGCCTCGTCCTGGCTTCTTTTGGCGTTGTTTCC
>NW_013637719.1:0-324 GCF_000695525.1 Brassica oleracea var. oleracea
GTTTATTGGTGTCATATAAACAACCAACTTTTTATGTTTTATTTTATTTTTTAGCTTAATCTGAAAATTTCAGACTCTTTCAATGATTTATTGTTTTTATTTTGTGGTTATCTTGTGTTGATTAATTAATAGAGGTCAGGTTACACAAAGAATGAAGATCCCATAGATGAGTTTTAATCAAAAGGTGATATTAGTATTACCCATATCCTAAACAGAGAACTCTTTTCACCAAAATGGAAAGCCCGAAGGCATATATGTTTGCAGCTGACCCTGATTATAAACAAAGTGATATATTTCGAGTTTCCTTTTAACACTGGCGTATTT
>NW_013637720.1:0-324 GCF_000695525.1 Brassica oleracea var. oleracea
AAGTCTCATGGATAAATACACAAGATTGGATTAGAAGCTGTTATCGTAACCAAGACCGGCTTTAGGGGTGTGCGAGGAGTGCTTAAGCACAGGGTCCTAAATTTTGTTCTTACATTTCCTTAAAATTTAGGGTCCAAAAATTTATAAAAATATCATTATCCAATAAATATGCACAAGGGACCGAAGAAAGTTCAGAGTCATGTGTGTATCACGGGGAAAAAAGAAGAAGCCAGAAACACGTGTCTTTAACTTGGTGAATTTTTAAATCAAAGATATCTTTCAATCCACAAACTTTTAACACGTATGTTTTAATTGTTTTGTCAT
>NW_013637721.1:0-324 GCF_000695525.1 Brassica oleracea var. oleracea
GACATACAATGGAGACCCGAGCATGCATGCTGATGAGTGGGGAACATAAGCAGAACTCTCTTCCCCACCTGGAAGTAGCAAAGGAAAGAAAGACTATAGTTCCTTAAGAATGGATAAACCTTATAGTCCGAGGGCACAATTTGTTTGCTTGTGATGATTTCTTTGAATATAATGTATTGTGTGAAGGTCTTTAGAAACACGTCACAATGCATTAGCTTTTGCATCAGAATCATCTACGAAGTGTAGTAATAGCTTTACCTTTTCGAACAATAGAATGAGCTGACTTCACTTCATGTTATATAGTAACATGAATATTGAGGCTTC
>NW_013637722.1:0-324 GCF_000695525.1 Brassica oleracea var. oleracea
CCAACAGGTTTAGCTTCACTGTTCTTCATCAGGAGCTCATTGTTTGCTTCGGCCAGAAGCAGACACGAGATCAGATCAGTATATGTGGCGAAGCCTTTCATTTTGTACTGCTGTTGCAGTATCACATTCGATGAATGGAATGTAGAGTAAGTCTTCTCAAGTAACTCTTCTTCGGTTACTACTTCACCATAAAGTCTCAGCATCGAGACCGTCTTAAATAAGACTGAATTGTACTCATCCACTGACTTATAATCCAAGAATCTAAGATTCTTCCAGACGTTTCTAGCCTTTGGAAGTAACACCGTTTTCTGGTGATCATATCTA
>NW_013637723.1:0-324 GCF_000695525.1 Brassica oleracea var. oleracea
GGTCGCCACGCGCGGAGGAGAGAGCGGTAGCAGCGTCTGGGTTCATCAGATTGGCATATGAGACAGCAGTCCTCTCGTTAGGTTTCATCACAGTCGCGGAGGCAGCAACGGACTTCCCGTTTGGTTTCACCGACGCGGAGGAGACTACGGTCTTCTCGCTGATATTGCGGTCGGTGGAGATCGAAGATCCATTTGGTTTCACAGACGCGGAGGAGGCAACAGTCTTCTCGCTGATCTTGCGGTGGAGATCGAAGATCCGTTTGGTTTCACAAACGCAGAGGAGACGACGGTCTTCTCGCTGTTCTTGCGGTCAGTGGAGATCGA
>NW_013637724.1:0-324 GCF_000695525.1 Brassica oleracea var. oleracea
TTCTTTGATGTAATGGAACATCTTGTTATTCATCTCGCAAGAGAATTAGAACTTGGTGGTCCTGTGCAGTACAAATGAATGTATATTTTTGAGCGTTATATGCATCATTTGAAGAAGATGGTCAAAAATCAAAGCAGGGTGGAAGGATCTATAGTGGCACAGGTGATCAATGAAGAAACTGCAATCTTTGCTGAAAATTATTTTCCACCAGAAGTGCATACAAAACACCGAAGACCTGCCCAGCATGATGATAGAGGGGAGAGAACAACATATCATATTACTGTCCCAAGCATGTTCAAGGAAATAAGACGACTTAGTGGAAAA
>NW_013637725.1:0-324 GCF_000695525.1 Brassica oleracea var. oleracea
CATATAAAGAAACATGAAACAAATTACGATTTGAGTCATAAAGAGTCAAGACGTGTTTAGCCTCACTAACCAAAATTTGAACTTTCTTCTGTCAACTTTGCAGGAAGCTTTACCATAGAAAATGTATGCTTTCTTTTCTCTTCTTGTGAAAAAAAATCTTTAAAGGCTATTGTTGTGCAAATGTCTAGTAAGTCAGACATACAACTGTAGAAGAATGACAGATACGATCTTTAGAAGTTAAAAACTGAAATTTTATCACTTTCAGAAAAAGAAAGATTAATTGGAGCCACTGCAAATAATTTAGGAAAAAGCATGCAGAGATGA
>NW_013637726.1:0-324 GCF_000695525.1 Brassica oleracea var. oleracea
TCTCCTTTCGAGAGAGACTAGTTCGTCGCCAAGCCGAGAAGGAGCAGTTTCGAACCGGCGCCGAGTTCCCGTTCTCTTCTGCACTGGCCATTGCTACGGGGCATGGGACCGAGGTCGTAACTCCGCGAGATACGGGAACTTTCGCAGGGTCGGTCGCTCTAGATGCTTCGGCTTTACCTGCTGGATCGTCCACGACTCCGATTCTCATCGAAGATAAGGAGAGGGCTGCTGACTATATGCCTCCTCCTCCGGTCAGGAAAGAGATCGTTCTAGCACTGCGTGCTCCTAGTGTTGTTCCGGTTGCTCAGCCTAAGGGCCGGAAGA
>NW_013637727.1:0-324 GCF_000695525.1 Brassica oleracea var. oleracea
ATCCTTCATAAGTGGAGAACAATGCATACACAGTTCATCATCACAACGCTAACCCTATAACAATAAAAAATAACTTGAAAAACAACTCAAAATGCATAATTCACAACTACAATAACCCTACCAAATATTGAGATTAAACAAGAACTTTGTCCACAACTCCGCGCTTGTGCGGGGGCATTCCCCTAGCTAATTTAAAAGGATAGTAAAACGACAAATATCCTTTTCTAAGCAAACAAAAAAAAACCAGAACTTTTTTGTACGATTTGTTTTTTTTTTCTTTCAGTGAAGTCTTCTGAGCAAACTTCACAAAAACATACTTATAAG
>NW_013637728.1:0-324 GCF_000695525.1 Brassica oleracea var. oleracea
ATATCTTTTGATATTATTGCAACATATTATGAACAAATTTCTGCGTGTTTTGTTACTTGTTCATCAACCGTTGCATATAAGATTAGTAAATCTAGTATCTTAATTGATACTTTTATCCCGTAAGTTCGTAAGAGAACATAAAAAAATTGGGTAATAACTTTTTATTATGATAAAAATTTAGTACCATCTAATTTATAAAATTAATAAGTAAAGTGTAAATTTAAATTGTATAAGGAAAAAATCAAAGTGAAGTTAAGATCCAAAGACGGTTTTCTCAAAATAAACACAAAATTTTAAAACAAGAAAAAACTAAAACTCCCTAGG
>NW_013637729.1:0-324 GCF_000695525.1 Brassica oleracea var. oleracea
TTTTTTTTTTCAAAAAATTTAGGGGTTTTGGCAAATATTTCACTTATCATGACTCAAGACCGGTGATGCATGTGACCTCTGGACTTTGTCTTCAGTATTTTTCCATTTGAGCTAATGGCATTTGGTATGTAAAAAATGGATACACATCTATGGTGATGAAATCTGCACAGCTCAAGCAACAAAGGAGGGTACAATGGCACATAGTTTAAGCACTACAACCCCTAATTAAGCATGAATATAGTCCCGTTTCTGAAAACATAAACTATTATTTCTTAATAATACAACTATAAAGAGAATATGTGTGTAATTGGGGTGTGAAAAATG
>NW_013637730.1:0-324 GCF_000695525.1 Brassica oleracea var. oleracea
GAAGCACTAATTCGGATAAGACCAAGTGCATACCATAGATATTCCCCCATTACAGTTTGCATTTGGAAAAGAACCAAATATCTCTCATCTAAAAATCTTTGGTTGTGCGGTTTATATTCCAATAGCACCACCGCAACGTACAAAGATGGGACCGCAAAGACGGTTGGGAATATATATTGGCTATGATTCTCCATCAATAATAAGATACCTAGAACCACAAACTGGTGATGTGTTTACTGCACGATTTACCGATTGTCATTTCAATGAGAAAGAATTGCCAACTCTAGGGGGAGACAATAAACAAGTAGGAAAAGAGATCAAATG
>NW_013637731.1:0-324 GCF_000695525.1 Brassica oleracea var. oleracea
TTTAGATCAAATAAATAAATAAAAATATTATTAAAAAAAAAAATAAATAAATAAATAAAAAAATAATAAATAAAAAAATAGATTAGGCGGCCGCCTAGGCGGCTAGGCGGTCATTTAGGCGGCTAGGCGGTCTAGGCGGAAAAAAATCGGATATCCGATTTTTTAAACCGATTTGGCATAAATCGGGGCGGAAAAGTGACGCGTAACGCCTAGGCGGCCGAGTTTTAGAACAGGGTGCAATACATAATCTAAACATAAAACTTCCAGAGTCAGAGAGAAAAAATAAAATACTATAGTAACACTAACTTAATAAAGATTTGGAGC
>NW_013637732.1:0-324 GCF_000695525.1 Brassica oleracea var. oleracea
TGGTGATGATGATTCTCGATAAACCCTAATGGAGGAGGACGCACTCCAGCAAAAGGGTCCACGGTAGGAGGACCAAACAAGCTGGGCTGAAACATGCTACCACCAAAAGGCTCGGTGAAGAAAGGGTCATCAAACGGATCTCTTCCTCCGAAAAAACTAGACATCAGACTCGGAGGATCACCATTAGATCCACCAAAAGAGCCACCAAAACCATCAACAGAGACTCCTCCTAAAACATTAGACATCTGACTCGGTGGACCGTTATTAGATCCACCAAAACTATCAGCAGAGTCTCCTCCTAAAACATTGGACATCTGACTCGGA
>NW_013637733.1:0-324 GCF_000695525.1 Brassica oleracea var. oleracea
CGACCGTAAAGGGAAGGGCGTCTTCAAGCATAACTTGGGTGCTCAATATATTGCCTCTCTAGGAGGTCGCATGGTAAGTTCAGTCGCTTTTTCTTCAATTATTTATGTTTTTTCAAGGCGGAAGAAAATGATGGCAAGCCGGTTGATGATCTCGCCCTAATGAAGAGGGTGTATACCAACAAGAAGACCGGCCAGATTGATGACGGTTTTGTGAGGCAAGTGGTCACCCTGGTCCAAACTCAGGTGCAAGACGAAGTGTCTGAGCTTCAAACCGAGGATGAAGTCAAATATTTGTTCCTTACCCTATAATAAACACTTTTCCGA
>NW_013637734.1:0-324 GCF_000695525.1 Brassica oleracea var. oleracea
CCATATAGTGTAAAATTTCGTGGTGTATCTCAATATGGTCACCACGGGTCTTGCCTCTCATTATACTGATCTTATAGCATAGTTTAAATCAGTAGAGATCATTAGGTATAGTCTCGACCACTTTCTTATAAGGTCTTAGGCGATTTTTCTTTCAAAATCTGAAGGAACTTGTTTCCTTTTGTTTGCCCATTGTTTCTATTTAGAAACCATATTATCATAACTCAATGGGTCACATATTATTGGGTGTATCTAATGACAATGCCTTAGCCATAGTTTGTTTACTAGGCTCACTATACTACTTTCATGATTTCTTACTTGGATATT
>NW_013637735.1:0-324 GCF_000695525.1 Brassica oleracea var. oleracea
GAATATCGGCATTTCCACGCGTTTGTATAAACCTTTCCGAATGTCATCTCTATGATCTACTTGCCGATAACCTAGCTCTTGTTCACCCCGGTTGTGAATGTTAATCGGAGGAAGTACCTGATTTGTGTTACTCGGAGCCTGATGAATCTGATTTCCTCCGCTTGACTCCGCTTGCGTAGATCTGAGATGTTGTTGTTGAATCGAAGCAATGAACGAAGTCAGGGTTGATTCGAGACTCACGAATCGCTCATCGAGCTTTGCCTCCTTCGTCTGATTATTCACCTCGTTTATCGCCTCGAATCTGTTGAATCTCTCATCTAAGCC
>NW_013637736.1:0-324 GCF_000695525.1 Brassica oleracea var. oleracea
TGGAAAAATCCAGAGTATCCATCAAGGAAACAATAATAAGGATGGTTGGATAGCCTCTCTAACATTTGATCAATGAATGGTAAAGGGAAATGATCCTTTCTAGAGGCTGCATTCAGTTTTCGATAGTCAATGCACATCCTATGTCCAGTTATTGTTCTTGTTGGTATTAACTCATCATTTTCGTTCTTAACAACTGTTATGCCACCTTTTTTTGGAACTACATGCACAGGTGAAACCCAATTGCTATCAGAGATAGGATAGATCACACCAGCACTAACAATTTGATTATCTCTTTTTTAACAACATCTTTCAAATTAGGATTTA
>NW_013637737.1:0-324 GCF_000695525.1 Brassica oleracea var. oleracea
CTTACTATATATCATAATCAAATTAGGTAATTCCGTAGGTTTTATTTAAGAAAATAATATATATAGTAAATTTCAGTTTTATAAATAAATGGTCCATAATGGACATACTATATAATATAACATTCCCTAACAATTTAATTTTGGACTAACAAAATTCTCAATTGATTTTCAAGCCGCCACGTAAACAAATTAACATTCCAATTACGTGACAACTCAGCATAATAATTTTAACAGTTTTAGTAATTTGCTCACTTTTTAAATTCAAAATATAACATAGACGAAAAATCTATATTTTAATTTTATAGCTAATTTGATTGTTTAATT
>NW_013637738.1:0-324 GCF_000695525.1 Brassica oleracea var. oleracea
TTGAGGAGCTGAACCATTGCTCCGATTGGGTCTTCACATTTCAAAGGGATGAACTTCGGAGGTTTCATGCAATCAATAGTCTTGATAAAAGACTCTCTACCCCAAGGGTGTGAGCAGAAAGCGTCAACGTCTTGGACCATTCTAACGTACTTCAGAGTAGAGCGTGGCGTTTGTTGATGAGCAATGAGGACACCATCGACTATTATTATCAAAGCAAGTTGTAGCTTCTTTCGCCCCGGCATGTGTCTGTCGGTCTCTAGCTTGTGACGCAAATCAGCAATGGTTGTGAATCTCTTTTTGCCTATCAACTTGATCCAATCAGGG
>NW_013637739.1:0-324 GCF_000695525.1 Brassica oleracea var. oleracea
CTAGGGTTTCACAACCCTCTACTCTACACGACACTCTAATTGGGCCCGACAAAATCATTCTTTCTCAACACAAGCGACACCGGCAATCCCTTCACTATTACACCACACAGGCGTAGGTGCTCGGGAATCACCCGGTCATGGTCCTCAATCGGAATCGCCGTGCCCCGGTCCTCTCTCGGACTCGCCGGGGGCTGTCACATCCACGTGTGACACTCGGCCTTGGTGATTAACTAAACTAAACCGAGCCCACCACTTTCCGGATCACGACCGGCTTAGGGGTACCAATTTGAGGAAGCAATGACCTGCCAAGAGTAGAACCACCAC
>NW_013637740.1:0-324 GCF_000695525.1 Brassica oleracea var. oleracea
TTTTATCAACATTAAAACTCCAACCTGAAGATACAACCAATTCCCAAGCACTACATGAAACATAAACATAAACATAAATCATGGTAGAAATAATGTGAAAATTTTGTGAAAATTTTGTGAACAATCAAGGGAATATAGAAGACGGCGAAGAAGGTTGCCAAGGTTTTTTTTGTCCCTTTTTTTGTTCCTTTTTCGTTTTTTTTTTTAAAAATCGATTTTTAAAAAAAATATAAAAGTGAATATTTCCAAATTTTTTGTTTCCATATTTTTAGGAACCGATTTCTTATCCGTAGAATACAGCTAATCTGTAGAAATCAGTTTCTA
>NW_013637741.1:0-324 GCF_000695525.1 Brassica oleracea var. oleracea
GAGCTCATGAGCAGCTGGAGCGAAGAGTACATGCCGAGGATCAGATACCGTCGTCAACCTCTCACAAGGGAGGAATATCTGTAGCTGCTCAGGGTCGAGGTCAGTGGACCAAAAGGGGTAACCATACCGGTCGCCAGATTGGCCGGTAAGGAAGTGGGTTTTCTTCAAGTAAGCAAGATCAATGGAGGCTGGAGCATGATCCCGAGGTCCCAAATTTATCCCAAATGCTTCTAAGATCGGAGTAATGAAGCTCCCGATAAACAGCGTCGGTTTTTCATCGGAGTTGTCCAAGCCCAATCTCGATAGTACTCAAACCGCTTCATC
>NW_013637743.1:0-324 GCF_000695525.1 Brassica oleracea var. oleracea
TGGGGTTTGGGGAAGAGATATGAGGGTGAGAAGAGGATTCGCCGGTGTTGGGAGGTCGAGAAGGGCCGGAATCGCCGTGAGAGAGAGAGAGAGAAATCGCCGTGAGAGAGAGGATGTTTGAGAGAGAGAGGCGGAAATAACGAAGAAGGAAGAAGAAGGGTTATTATATCTAATGTTCCCGACGGACACGAGTTCGTCAGTATTCCGTCGGTATAATTAAAAATATACCAATTGGCGATTCGCGAAAATTTTCACGCGGTTTGGTTCTCCCGAGCAGATTGGAATTCCGACGGAATGTGTGTCCGTCAGTATATTCCGACGGAA
>NW_013637744.1:0-324 GCF_000695525.1 Brassica oleracea var. oleracea
ATGAATTATCAATTTAAACTCAAGTTCAACACAATGCAATGATTCTCTTGTAACACCTTAACGCATCTAGTTCACTCACAGACATACCCAATTAAGGTCAAATTCGAAAACCCCCAAATCCATGAACCCTAACTTTGCCAAAGTGCAAATTAAACTCAATTTCACCGTTTATTCGACAACCCAACTTGATAGATAAGCTTTCCCTAGTCTATTTCACCACAATCTAGCTAGAAAATGACCAAATTTCGATTTTTAAATCCTAGGGTTCATGGACCTGCGAATTTGAATTTTAAAACTCAATACCTTGCTTTGGATGAAAAGAAA
>NW_013637745.1:0-324 GCF_000695525.1 Brassica oleracea var. oleracea
ACTTCCAAATGATGTGATCCCAGTATTCCATTTCGGGAATATGACAAAGTCTTCGTCATTCTAATCAAACCAGGATGAACCGCGATTTAAGAAATTGAATTTGGACACATATAGTGGAGAATAACGAGGAAGTTGAATTAATCTCGTAGTAGTTAGGATGAAGAAGCTATCCCACTTCCAAATGATGTGATCCCAGTATTCCATTTCGGGAATATGACAAAGTCTTCGTCATTCTAATCAAACCAGGATGAACCGCGATGTAAGAAGCTGTATTCGAACACATAAAGTAGTGGAGAATCACTACGAAGTTGAATAAATCTCATA
>NW_013637746.1:0-324 GCF_000695525.1 Brassica oleracea var. oleracea
CTACGTAGCGTGCTCGGTCCCTACATAGCGTGCTCGGTCACTACGTAGCGTGGTCGGTCGCCAAGCAGAAGCTCGGTCGCTACGTAGAGTGCTCGGTCGCTACGTAGCGACCGAGCTCGAGCCGAAGCTCGGTCTCTACGTAGCGACCGAGCTCTTCCGAAACGTCGATACGGAATTAGTCCATGCATTCTCGTCTACCCTTCGATGCTATCTTCCGAAGACCGTAGCGAATCCATTTCACGTTTCCCGCCATTCTAAGTCATCGATTAAACAACCAAGCTCTTCTGAAACGTCGATACGACATCAGTCCATGCATTCTCGTCT
>NW_013637747.1:0-324 GCF_000695525.1 Brassica oleracea var. oleracea
CGACAGCTATATAATCAAGTTGGGCTACATCAGGAGTCCTTATGATTAGTGTGTCTGCATGAGTAAGTTGAAGGATGCGACGTTCATCTATTTGATACTCTACGTGGATGACATGTTGTTAGCTGAAGAGAAGTGTGACATCGAGAAGCTGGAGCTTCTGAGTTTTGAAGTTGAGATGAATGATTTGGGTGCAGCAATGAAGATTTTAGGGATGGAGATTGTCATGTCCCCGATCCTGGATAGGATCGTTCGGACGGACTGCGGTGCGAGGAAACATACCAGTCAGGTCATATGGCCCAAAGACAAGCGTGTCATAGCCTGGAA
>NW_013637748.1:0-324 GCF_000695525.1 Brassica oleracea var. oleracea
TAAGGTTTTTATGTCATAATTTGTTTAATGTCTAATCCGATCAACCCTGTATTAATTATAGTTTTGTTCCATTATTTTTAATAAAAATTGATACGATCTATCGGAAAGAAATTATATAATAACAACAAAAAATATTTTATATATATAAATAAAATGATCACATATATAAAAAACTATCGATAATATATACAAATAAACTCACCCTGCGCAAGCTTATCCTAGTTTATGATTAAATCAGTAGTGTGATTTTTTTGATTAAATCTACATTAACATATAACGAAAAATATGGTTTTGATCATTAGCCCATAATTGATTTATTGTAAC
>NW_013637749.1:0-324 GCF_000695525.1 Brassica oleracea var. oleracea
GAGATTCTCTGGCTCATGGGTGCTAAAGAGAAGTTGCTTGCTGGAGAGGTTACAGCCGGTCGTGCTACAAGAGGCTTATGCTGTGATTCCTAGCTCTGAGGAAATCTGGCTTGCTGCTTTCAAGCTGGAGTATGAGAACAAGGAGATGGAGCGGGCGAGGATGCTTCTCGCAAAAGCAAGGGAAAGAGTAGAGAGTGAGAGGGTATGGATGAAGTCAGCTATTGTTGAGAGAGAGCTTAGCCACGTAGAGGAGGAGAGGAGATTGATTGATGAAGGGTTGAAGCAGTTCCCAACATTCTTCAAGTTTTGGTTGATGCTTGTGCA
>NW_013637750.1:0-324 GCF_000695525.1 Brassica oleracea var. oleracea
AAATATAACTGTAAATAGTACACAAGTGTTAATAAAAAGATTTAATACAAAACATTTTAAGAAGCTCAAATATAATATATAAAAATTTATTCATGTGATATATAGTTGTAGGGACTAAAGTAAAAAATAAATAGTATTTTAAAGGGGTGAATAACGCATTCTTAAATTTGAAGATATACTATTTACTTTTTCAAAACAAGAAGAGATAAAAGACCGTTGGAATATAAAACCCTTTAAAAGTAAGAGAATAAATAGCTGTTAAAAATGCTACAACAGCCACAACATATTTGGGTGAACTTTTATTTTAAGCTATAAGGTTTGTTT
>NW_013637751.1:0-324 GCF_000695525.1 Brassica oleracea var. oleracea
ATCCTAGCCCATCTTTGCTTGCATTGCCCAAGTTCTCGAGGGATAGTCCCAGCCAGAAGAGGACTAGCGTTGTAATACTCTACAATTCTCTTCCAGAAGGCTCCAGCTTTTTGTTCATTACTCACTATTGGGTCTTTGCTGGTGTTGAGCCACGAACCTATGAGGATTACATCCTCTTTCGGTGACCACTTTCTCCTCTCTTTGACACTTGACTCATCACTACTTTGACCGGAAAAAAAAAGAGGTTGTGATGAGCCAAGGTCAATTGACCATTGGTTCGCTAATAGGTTAACATAACCATTGTTATTTGCCATTTACGAAGAA
>NW_013637752.1:0-324 GCF_000695525.1 Brassica oleracea var. oleracea
TTAACGAGAGTACCAGGTCGATCGATGACAACGATAGTATGTCAATCCACACTTCAGATGATCTAAGCAAAAAGACGAATCCCAGAATCCTCACGTTGGATAAAAAAGTTAATGTTGCTTACAACGCGCTGTACCCAGACCGTGATTCCCCCATAGATGAAATTCTGCATCGGGAAGTGCACGCGGTCGGGCAAGGTTCAAAGAGCAGACCTTGGTATGCTAATATAGTTAACTATTTAGCTGCTGACATAGAGACCGAAGTTTTTAAGAGAAGCTTGGAGATATCACTGTGACGAACCATATCTCTACAAAAACTGCTCTGAT
>NW_013637753.1:0-324 GCF_000695525.1 Brassica oleracea var. oleracea
TCTAAGAGAACAAACTAGATATCCAAAAATGAGAATCCCAAGTGAAACACCTAAGAGACAAGAAAGAAAGATAAGAGATTTAACAAGGGGAATCTGTATTAACCACATCCAAGACCGGATTTCTCCTCGGCCAGCAGGATTACTCTTCTACCACCAAATCACAATCGAAAACTTTTGATATCTTTTCTTTCTTTTTTTTTTTGATTAGATCATTTTTTTTTATATATGGATGGTAAAGAGGGGCCCGGATTCAAAGATAGATAGAAGTAGAATTTCTTTTCTTTTTTTTTTATGAAGAAAATGATAGATGAGAAAGATGGAATG
>NW_013637754.1:0-324 GCF_000695525.1 Brassica oleracea var. oleracea
GTATATGACCTAGTTCTCCACATGTAAAACAACGTAATGCGTTCGGTCGCGAAGAGCGGCGGAGTGTTTGTTCTTTAGTTGATGTTGCTGCACGATTTGAAGTTGGGACGTGCGTTGTTTCTGGATTTGTATTGTTCAATCCTTGACCCGTTGTTTGGTCTTGAGATGTCGTATTATGGAATCTGGCAGAAGAGTTCCAGTTAGTAGATGATGTTCTACTTTGCCTTTCAAACGATGCCGCATGACGATGGGCTTCTCCAATTGTGTTGGGATCAAATTGTTCCAATGCATTCTGAAGTTGGGGCCGTAAACCGCCGATAAAGC
>NW_013637755.1:0-324 GCF_000695525.1 Brassica oleracea var. oleracea
TTTAATAGCGGTTTTTCTGTATGCTATAATTAGATAAATAACAATAGCGTTAATTTGTATGCAATTGTTAATATTTGTAATTATGTAATCAAATTTTATTAAAACTCTTAAATTTTTTATAATATATAGCAATTTATTTATTAATTAAAATCAGTTTGCAAATAATATCAGTATAATTAAAAATGAAAATTTATTTATTAATGAAATTCACTTTACAATTAAATTTTATTTTTACAACACTAAACCAGAATACGAACTAATTGAAACACATTAAACAGAAACCTAAACCTAAGCCACCGCTCCTTCCTCCTTTCAAGGTCGTAT
>NW_013637756.1:0-324 GCF_000695525.1 Brassica oleracea var. oleracea
CAAGAGTGATGGTGAGGACCTGAGAGAGAGGCTCTTGAAGCTTGGTTAGATCATCTTGGAGTTGATGAGTCCTTGTGGCCTTCTTGACATGAGCAGCCTTTGTGGCTCGACTCACTTCCTCCTTTTTAGCACTTTTCAAGTGCTCATCACAAATCTCTTTAGAGGACTCTCCATCAAGATTTTCTTCCTTACTAACAACCACTGCATCCTTGATCTTCTCAATGGAGGGATCTCCACAAGTGATGGTTCCACAATACTCAACATCCAGTGGAGATTTAATTGGGTAAGAGACAGCTTTGTTCACATTGAGGAGTGTGACCTTCT
>NW_013637757.1:0-324 GCF_000695525.1 Brassica oleracea var. oleracea
TAATATGATCCATGACACTGTGTAAGGATCCCATCAATCTCCTCATTAGGAACCTCTCCTATAAAGTTGATCTTTGTAGAGAATGTAGAGGTAGGGCTCATCCCAATAGTATCTCTTCACATCCTTGTAGAACTTCTTCTTGGCATAACCCACAAGATTCAAAGGCTCTTTTCCCGTGGCTAGGTAATTCACCAAATCAGCATACCAAGGTTCTTTCTCTTCTGTTGCCTTGACTTCTTTTTTTTTTTCTGAAAGAATTTTAAATTTATTCAAATAAAAAAAACCTTTGTACAGAGTGTTTTACTGCCTCATTTTTACAAGTAG
>NW_013637758.1:0-324 GCF_000695525.1 Brassica oleracea var. oleracea
CGCACAGAATGTCAATCATTCATCATATATATAGAAGCCGCAAAAAAGGGCTATGACCCAAAGCCACCAAACGGCCGGTCTCAAACACATAGTTCACATAGCCTCGCAAGGCCATAACACACATACGGCCACACTCGGCCTAGATACATCAAACATTAAAATAAAACTAAGGGAAATAATCCCAACAATCCTCAAAGCTTAAAGTCGAAGAACCCGCACATGGAGACCCCGAACGAGCTCGCATGCTGGTCCACCTCTCCGTCCGCGACTCCAGCACCTTCATCACCAACACCGGTTCCTGCTTCCGCCGTGTCCTCTGAGACC
>NW_013637759.1:0-324 GCF_000695525.1 Brassica oleracea var. oleracea
TGAGTAAAGGATATGTGAATAATGCGATATGTCCATGCGTTTTTATATAGAAATTGTCATCTGGCTTTGTGATCATTGTTGTATATGTAGATGACCTGAACATAATTGGAACTCAAAAGGAGGTTGATGATGCTCGAACTCATATGAAAGAGGCGAAATGAAAGATCTCGGCAAGATAAAGTTTTGTCTTGGGCTCCAGATTGAGCATCTCCGAGAAGAAATATTTGTGCATCAATCAAATTATACGAAAAGATTATTGAAACGCTTTTATATTGACAAAGCGACTCCTTTGAGTACTCCAATGATTGGTAGAACTCTCGATGT
>NW_013637760.1:0-324 GCF_000695525.1 Brassica oleracea var. oleracea
ATATATGGACACTTCTAAACACATATAAATATAAATTATATAATTACCAAAGATTAGTTAATATAAAATGGGATTTTACAGCCTATTTGTTTCTCAAGTCGAAGAAACATTCCCAGGTATATCCACAAGTGACGTAGACAAAAGCAAAGATCAACACTTTATTAAGTGGTTGAAGAATCAGGTATTAACTCAAACTCTTAATTTTTTTCAGGTCGATCAAACTCTTTTTTCATACATGATCTGTATTTCGAATGGTTACACGAAGTAATTCAATCTTCAATTGTAAAGGTCACCACATCACAGATGTATTTCACACGAGGCTAT
>NW_013637761.1:0-324 GCF_000695525.1 Brassica oleracea var. oleracea
GGACCCAGGGAACTGTCGATAAGCATTTCTGCGAAAGTTTCCGATGCATGCGATAACTTAGGCTGGCTATTAAGGGGAGCACGATCTCCTGCTGCAGAGGAACTACAGACCTATCTCACAACTATCCCTCTACCCACTATTACTTCATCAACTGATCATTATGTGTGGGAAGTAAATGGGGATGAGCTAGTAGAGTTCTCCACCAGCAAAACTTAAAAACTTGGAATGTGGTGAGGAACAGAGGAGTGGAGCAAACATGGACTAGAAGCATCTGGTATAAGGGTCATATTCCGCGACATGCGTTCACATCATGGGTTGTACATC
>NW_013637762.1:0-324 GCF_000695525.1 Brassica oleracea var. oleracea
AGTTTACATTTATCTATACTTGATGTTTATCTTTTTTCATATGTATTCAGGATAAGTAATATTTCCTATTCCTATTAGGAATAGAATTTCATTTTCTCTTATGACGGTTTAAATAAGACAGTATAATACTTGTATAAATATAGACCTCTGGTCATGAGTAATAATAACTTACACAGCATCTCTTTTATAACAGTTTTTCTTTTTTTTTTATGTTTTTCTTGTGTTCTGTGTAATTTTTTATTTTTTTCATCAACCGTCTATTCTAATTTTAATTATGGGCTGATAAATAAATCTATTAGTGGTGTTCACAGTTTTGAAAGTGTT
>NW_013637763.1:0-324 GCF_000695525.1 Brassica oleracea var. oleracea
ATATCCGACTTTTTCCTTGTATTTTTGTCCCTCCCTGTCAAAAATATGATGGAGAGAATACAGAAAACTCAGACAAACTTCCAGAGAGAAAAGAGAGGCAAACCGACGGTTGGACGATCTGATCCGTGGTGGGTACTGGTTGTTTCCGGTGGAGTTTGTTTGTGAGATCAAGAGGATGGATACTAGGCAAGTCCGTGGCTTTGCAGGGACACCAGGGACTTCCTTCTACACCCTGAAACACAAAGAAGGCCATAAAGAGGCAGTTTTGGGAGAGATCAGGGGGGGAAGTTATGAACGACTTTCTGGTGGCTTTGATCCGTGATG
>NW_013637764.1:0-323 GCF_000695525.1 Brassica oleracea var. oleracea
TATACTCTAGCCAATTCCCATACAATTCAAACCAAGCTGGATTGAATCGTCTCATTTTACCACTTATGAGTTTCTTTTCAAAGTTATGACCAAGTGGTTGACACGGACCTCTAAGAAGGTATTTGCGTCTTACCTCATCTACTTGGTTTGCGTGATAATCTTTGATACTTTTTCTTTTAGCAGGATCCCATGGTAAATCGCCGATATTATCAGATGGTGAAGTATTATCAGATGGTGAAACTGATGCTTTTTTGTAGTACCGTTCCATTGATTAATCTACAAAATATAAAAATGTATAAATATAAATTACATTTAGTAAATAA
>NW_013637765.1:0-323 GCF_000695525.1 Brassica oleracea var. oleracea
GTGAATCTCTCGGATTCAAATTGGGGGGAGTTTGTGTACCAAGGGAAAGGAAAAATCCTTTCTGTTGCTGCAGGACAAATTTTATAAGTCGTCACGTGTCCACTAATTAATCTTAAACTAGGTGACTGGCCCGTGCGGGCATGAAAATATACTGTGATATTGGTTGAGTTGGATTTTGATGGAAATGGACCTTCAATAGTGAACTCATTGATTTTCATGTATTGCAAGTGCAAGAAAGTTGATACTTACATATACCATGCATCTTCAATGTGGGAAAAAGTGGGACAAGTGAGAGTTTCAATGCTGAGACAGGGTGTGCGCAA
>NW_013637766.1:0-323 GCF_000695525.1 Brassica oleracea var. oleracea
ATGGATATTATGTTATATGAATATAATGTATTTTGGTTTAATATTTTAATAAAACAAGATCACATGGAATGATAACAAGACTCATGCATTCCTTGAAGTGTTTGTATCCGAACAAGAAGAAGAGAACTAGAAAGAGGCTCTCCTTTTAAAAGAAGTAAAAGAACGATTATTCGATAAATTTTAAAAAGCAGCGGGATATAAACTAGTATGGAAAAACTTTAAGAATCATTATGATAGTCTGAAAATATGGTACACTGCATACAAAAGGTTAAGCAAAAAAAAAACTGGAGTACATGTTAATCAGACTACCAATGAAATCGAGA
>NW_013637767.1:0-323 GCF_000695525.1 Brassica oleracea var. oleracea
GAATGTAAAAAACGAATACAAGAACGATAAGAAATCGCATTCGCAAAGATACATGGAGTCGAGATATGATCTTTTTCCTTAACTCTAAATATTCTCTCTGTTAGTGAGACGGGACTGTACGAATATCGAGTCTCAGGATACAACCATGGCAAACGATTCACACTTCACTCGTGAACGCCATATCGAACTATAAATTCTACAAAACACTCTCGGTTTTTATGACTTACACTAAGAGATTTTTTACTGTTGGTTTTCGATACGAAAAGAAGTGAAAAGTGAAGAGGAGGAGAGTCCGTATTTAAAGAGGAGACGAGGAGCGGTTT
>NW_013637768.1:0-323 GCF_000695525.1 Brassica oleracea var. oleracea
ATATGACAAATATCAACTAAATTTGATGGAATTGAGTATGTCATGTTTTTTTCATATCCTAAATACTCGAATCTTATGTTGTCTAATTTTGATGGAATTGGACAAATTTGTCTAATTTCTTATGTTTTGCATATCTAACTTTCATAATTCTTCATAATATTTTTATAATTGAACTTAAAAACTAAAATATGTCATATAAATTTATAATATAAATAAAATCCATTATATATTAATTCTGGAGCATTACAACTTATTTTTGTAATCACGTGTCATCAAGAGAATGATTCTTAAAATTGTTAGAAAAATAAATTGGTCCATATAAA
>NW_013637769.1:0-323 GCF_000695525.1 Brassica oleracea var. oleracea
CCAGCTCCTCCTCCTGCACCACCTCCAGCTCCAACTCCTACACCAACATTTGCTCCGCCTCCTACACCACCGCCGACTCCTCCTCCACCCGCTAGACCACCACCAGCTCCTCCTCCTGCACCGCCTCCTGCTCCAACTCCTACACCAACATTTGCTCCACCTCCTACACCACCTCCCACTCCTCCACCACCACCGCCAAGTCCTCCACCTCCACCCCCTCCAACACCACTGCCAAAACCGCCTCCACCGCCTCCACCACCTGCACCACCACCAGCGCCTACTCCTCCTCCAGCATTTCCTCCGGCACCACCTCCCACTGCACC
>NW_013637770.1:0-323 GCF_000695525.1 Brassica oleracea var. oleracea
CAAGGAGTTTTAAAGAGGTTCTAAATTGAGTTTTTTTGAAAAAGAGGAGAGATAATAGAGAGGAGTTCTAATGTTTAGACTTTTTAGAACTCCGTTAAATCTTAATATAACACTTGTAAACAATAGATTGGTTAAACTTTTATTTTACAATTAACTTTTTAATTATCTAATTACAATTTATTATAATATATATTTATGTTTTTTAATATAAGTCGTTTTAGAATTGTATATATAGATTAAAAAATTATTAATTTTTTATATTTATAAACAAAAACATCATTAGTTATTTATCTAACCACAAATCAACCAATAATAAAATAAAA
>NW_013637771.1:0-323 GCF_000695525.1 Brassica oleracea var. oleracea
CCTTGTGTGTAGACATTTGTGTGAAGTGTGTAAGGATCTCCACTTAGGTTCCCTAAGAACTCGAAGTCAATCTCGTCCCATGTTGTTCCGGGTGATTTCAACTGTAACGAAAAACTAATTTTAGTAACAAGAACTTCAAAATGTAACAAAAGAAAAAGAAACGTGGTTATGTAACTTACGTAGAGTGTTGTGACTGTTCCTGCGGAGTTACCAGGGACGAGTTTCATCTGCATGTCGATTTTACCGAACAAGTACTCGTTCTTGGACTGGAAACCAGAGCCAGATGATTTGTCTAGAGACAAAGTGAGAAGCTCTCCATTGTT
>NW_013637772.1:0-323 GCF_000695525.1 Brassica oleracea var. oleracea
GTAATTTAAAATATTAAAATTTTTCATATAAAAAAAGAATAAATAACAAAATAGGGCAAATAAACCCAAACAAAATAGAGGTACCTCCTCCAGAGGTCTATAATAAATAGATAGATAGATAGATAGTTCTAAATATAGATATAGATAAAAATAAAAATATATATATAGGTATAGGTATAGGTATATCTATATCTATAGATATAGATATAGAAATAGAAATAGAAATAGATATAGATATAAATATATAGATATAGATATAGATAAATATAAAAAAGTTCTATCCATCTATAATAGAGCAGAATTTCGGGCAATAGTAATGGACT
>NW_013637773.1:0-323 GCF_000695525.1 Brassica oleracea var. oleracea
TAATATACTATATCGATTAAAAATAGTATAGACAACTTGATACATAGAAACATCACAATGTAAATCGTTTATAAATTAAGAAAGAGTGACAGTGATGCCTTAGCCGCGACAAAGGGGTGGAGGGGAGGGCACCTTGAAAGAGGGGAGGGGGAGGGGGAGGAAATATTAAAAGATCGTTTATATTCTATTTTTATCAAGTAGAATAGCACAACGCAACGTGTACTGTTTATCTTCTCCAATAGTTATGCGCATTCTCTGTTTCTTAATCTACACGTATCAAAAGTAACAAAATTGTAAAACTAATCAAATATATGAAGAAAAAA
>NW_013637774.1:0-323 GCF_000695525.1 Brassica oleracea var. oleracea
TTTGAGATATGTAGTTAGGGTTTAGGGCATGTTTAGGGTTTAAAACTCGAAGTAAAAAAAATTATTTTTGTTTTTTTTTCCTTCTAATTTCTTATTAGTGTTTTGATTTTTTTTTAAATCATATTACTTTTTGTGTTATCGTTAGATTTTATGATGAAATATTTAAATTTTAGGGTATACTCAAATTTTATTTATTAATTATTGTTTTTAAAATCATTAATAAATATAATTTACTCTAATAAAATACAAGTAAATCACAAAATAGCATGTAATTTTCCATCTTATATATTAAAACAGAAGTCACAACTTTGATTCATGTGTGA
>NW_013637775.1:0-323 GCF_000695525.1 Brassica oleracea var. oleracea
TGTTGTTCTCCCGTCTTTGCTTCAAAGAGAATAGAGCCTCTCCCGTTGATATCAACATACGATCCGTCTCCAAACTTGACTTTTCCTTTTACGTTCTCGTTAAGTTCGGTAAAGAAAGATCTCTCCCCTGTCATGTGATTACTAGCGCCATTGTCTAGATACCACATCCCTTTTTCTTTATTGTCTGCTTCAAGCTTCTTCGGTATTACCTTCCCTTCGTTTAAGAATACAACCTCATGCATGTACAGAGCTTTATCTGACGTCTCAGTCTCTGTATTGTTGAGTTCTTGGTCCTCTTTCTTTTCTGGACATACGGAGGCAAA
>NW_013637776.1:0-323 GCF_000695525.1 Brassica oleracea var. oleracea
TGGATGGCAAGACCCAAGCTTTGACTGTCACCAAGGTTCTCTCTCCTGAAGTTCCAGCACCTGAAGGCATCATAGAGGAAAACGTGGATGAGGTACCTGTTGAAGAAAGGGGTGAATCTACAGATGAGACTGTGAAAAGGAGCTCTGATGTGATTGAGTCGGGAGAGACCAAGCGTGCCAAATGTGGCTAATGGATTTTTAGTGCTGTTTTTTCTTTGTCTTAATAAAGGTTGTGCTTTGTTTCCTTCTTCTTTTGGACTTTGTTATTGCAGCGTTTGAACCTTGGTGTTTGTTAAAGACTATGCTTTGTTTTCTTCTTTTTT
>NW_013637777.1:0-323 GCF_000695525.1 Brassica oleracea var. oleracea
AATTTTTAGTTACTCTTATTTTCTTTCTATAGATTGTAGTTACTGAGTTATTGCTTAGGAAACTTTTTTTTTACATTTCATTCATTCAGTATATTTGTGTACTTAAAATATGAATCCATGTAAGTTGTTTAGATTTGATCTGTGGTTTTGTCAAATAAAGTGGTCATAATTGATATTTTATTGAAGGTATTTTCTTTCATATGTATCCGTAACTACACAGTTGTCCATGCTGAACAAAGTTACATGCTCGCAAATTCAAGCTACGGTGGTAGACATATAATATTGTTGTAAAAGATGGGACTGATATTTATTTCGTAGATATT
>NW_013637778.1:0-323 GCF_000695525.1 Brassica oleracea var. oleracea
CATCTACTTATTAGTTATAGGTTGAAAGCAGCAACACAACTCCACAAGCGGCATGGCAGATTGCACAACCACCTGCTTCTGGCACCAACCCGATGGATGGGGCTACAAAAGGGATGGACGTTGATCAACCAACACCACCCAGCTTTGGAGATGAGGAGAAGAGCCGCAAACGCCCCTGGAGTGATTGTTGGAAGTACTACAAGTCGTCTTTCCCACCAAGTTTTCTTTTCCTACATTACAAGCTCTACGCAATTACTCTTTTCCGTCGTTTGTGTTTTTCCTATTTTCTTTTTAAAATTTCCTGCAACAAGCTCCATCTGAGA
>NW_013637779.1:0-323 GCF_000695525.1 Brassica oleracea var. oleracea
CACACTCGTGATGCTCCCATGATAACGTCTACTACGTCGAGCTTCTTAAAAATGTTTGAAAGTATGTCTTTATTCATATTTTCCCATCTTGGAACATTTTCTGATCCCTCTTGATTTTCCATTAATTACAACGGAGTAAGTGTATACAAAGAATATTTGACTCGAGATTACTATAGTCACTTACTTTTATCACAATTCTGAATTGTTGAAGGGTGTTTGATCCAACCAAATGATGTAGGATATTTATAGGGTGTGGGTACTTTAATTTATAAAAAAATATAGACATTTAAAATCCAAACATCATTAATGCATATGATAATTGT
>NW_013637780.1:0-323 GCF_000695525.1 Brassica oleracea var. oleracea
GTATGTAATCATCTAAGAAAATAAATAGATATAAAACAAAATTTGTTACATTGAAAATATATTTTTGTTGCTTAAAGTTATGTTTAAAGTAAAGAGTATTTCTTTTCTTAATATCAAGATTATTTTTTGAACTTTTTTTATGAAATTATATTATCTATAAATATATTTTTATTAAATTTAATAAAATAGATAGATATAAAGAAAATATTCTTATTACTTTAAAATATATTTTACTAGGGTCGGTCCGGGCTACGCCCGGGTTTGTTGTTTATATTAATTTTCAAAAAAAAATTTGTAACTATGAAAATTTTGTAAAAATTTAT
>NW_013637781.1:0-323 GCF_000695525.1 Brassica oleracea var. oleracea
ATTTCTTGAAGTGATTTTAAAAAAATTTAAAGTCATCTTGGTCATTGCTCTAGAGGAGATTATGTTAAAAACTAGCCGTCACCGCCGCAGGTTGAGCCTCACACTCTTCTAGCGAGATTTCTTCCCCCTCCCCCTCTCTTTCCGTCTTCTCTGGTTTTTGAAGCTCTCCCTAATGGAGTCTCCCACGAATCATGTCTTTCTCTCTGGTCTCATCATCGCAAAGAAATCCATGGGCTGAGGATGTTCCAAAGCCTGTTTTTGAAGTCGAAAATGGGATTGCAGCTCTTGAAATCCTTGTTGTTAGTTTTAAGGACTTCGATCCA
>NW_013637782.1:0-323 GCF_000695525.1 Brassica oleracea var. oleracea
AAATTTGTGTGATACATTGCGATCGCGAAGGAAATCTCGTCAACACGTACCCTGAAGATCAGTGCCAAGTCAAAGACATTCTCAAGAGGTATAACAGATTAAGCGACAGAGAAAAAATCAAGAAAAACACAAATCTTTCACAGTTCTATAACAAGAAACTCGTTGACGAAAAGAGGAGAGCTCTTACCGACGCAGAGGAACGTAAAAAGTTCACTAAGAAAGTTGGAGACTTCAAGGGTTCGTTACAAGATCAGTTTCTTATATTACAAGACAGGGCTCGTGACCTTCTTTACTCCCAGGATCATCAGACCGAGCCAGATCAG
>NW_013637783.1:0-323 GCF_000695525.1 Brassica oleracea var. oleracea
GGATTGTACGGCTACTTAAATGGCGCGAAAAAATTAAGAGGTAAAAGTACCCAGATTTACCTAGGTAAAAAAGTATTTCACCTTCACCGACGGGATGACAAAAAAAAAAATTTAACCACCGAGTCGGAACCGCCGAGTTTCGCACATGTGAGAAAGTCTTCGGATCGAGTTTGATGAGTCGCATGGGTTAAGTCATGTGGGTCGCTCGCGTTAAGTTTTTGAGTCAAAAGGATAAAAGTGTCATCAATTATTTATCTCTCCACTAGGTATGCAAATGCCCAATAAAAACTTGGACCGACCCATTCCCACAATTAAAAACTTCA
>NW_013637784.1:0-323 GCF_000695525.1 Brassica oleracea var. oleracea
AATTGTATTTGTTAAATGGCTGTTTATATTGTGAAATAAATTTTGGGTGACTTTCTTATCGCTGCGTTTCCTTCAGTTTAGGGTTTATGTTTCCAATCGATTTTGGGGTTTATTTCTTGTCTCTGCGTTTCATTCTTCATTCATTCTCTGTGTTTTCATTTCGAAATTGAATTGGGGTTCAGTCTCTGCGTTCTCATATCTTCTTTCAGTCTAATAAACTAAGTGATTCATCGATCTAGATCTCTTCTTTATTTGTTTTGGACAAAGTTTGAATGATGTTTTACCTCAGGATTTGTTCTAAATCCAAGAAAAGGAAATCACAA
>NW_013637785.1:0-323 GCF_000695525.1 Brassica oleracea var. oleracea
TCTTCTGTCTCGCAGGAACATACACCTGCAGCTCCTAGTCATATACCTCTTTTTCTTCCTGTGCCACTTGATAGTTCACCAGGTGTGTCTGAGGCGTCGTCTCCTGTTTTAAGTTCTTCACCACTGGAACAACAAACACTGCCGGAACACACGGACTTACCGCAGCCCCAACTATCAACACTGGAACCAGAACAACATCACTCTGCTCCGTCCTCACCTCACCTGTCAGACAACAACAACAGCAGCCAGTCACAATCCTCTCAGTCTGGCACTGGTGTTTCCAGGAACTCCTCCAACAACCAGCCAGTCTCCACCAACCAGAC
>NW_013637786.1:0-323 GCF_000695525.1 Brassica oleracea var. oleracea
TCAGATAAGCTCCTATCCAAAGCTTCAAAACAATGTTTGCCCATCATTGGCGCTTCGTCCCATATAATGAGTGATGATTCTTTGACTAAATCAGCTTGATCAGTTCCAGGCTGCATAGTACATGATGAAAACTCGTCTGGATTTAATGGGATACCAAATCTTGAATGAGCAGTCCTACCTCCTGGTAGTAACAAAGAAGCAATGCCACTTGATGCAACGTTTAGAACAATATCTCCTTGGCATCTAATAGCCGCAGAAAGTAACTTCCAGAGAAAAGTTTTCCCAGTTCCACCAAATCCATAAACAAAAAACATTCCACCATT
>NW_013637787.1:0-323 GCF_000695525.1 Brassica oleracea var. oleracea
GATTGTAAAAGGATTTGCAATCATCAATCTCCGTGATTCCTGTAGAAACGTCGTCGTTTGCTCTCTCATTTAAACGAACCTACCTTCAATCATCAAGAGCCTGCTTGTTTCTCCTCTGTGATTCCTGAGAAATAGAAGAACGAACCTACCTTCAAATTTACATTTCTTGCTTCTAACTTTGGTAAATGGCATTTTGTTCTAATAACATTGAAGACATGATTCGACCAAATCTTTGATCAACAATTCAAAGCAAGTTGATTTAGTTGAGAATACACGGCAAAAATTTGGTATAAATCAAGATTACAACTAATCGGTTTTTTTTT
>NW_013637788.1:0-323 GCF_000695525.1 Brassica oleracea var. oleracea
AGTAAATGGACTGTTTATGTTAATTGAATGATGAATGCTTGATTGGTAAATGATCTATGCGTGGTTGTGTTTGAATGCTAGGATGCTTAGAAGGAATTAAAAGTAGGCTAATAGTGAACTTAACCGGACTGATTAGATGAATGATTGGACATCCGTGAGTGGTTGTGAACTGAATTGAGTGTGACACCGAGAACGGGTGGCATCTAAAAAGGAAAGTATGAAAGAGTCTAAAGATTAAGGAAAAAGGAAAGAAGAATGAATGATTGGTAAAATTAACCGGGGAGGGTGGAAAGAAAGAAACGCGGCGGCCGTAGCGTTCAAAA
>NW_013637789.1:0-323 GCF_000695525.1 Brassica oleracea var. oleracea
ATTTTCCGTCGGAATGTCCGTCAGAATACCGTTGTTTTCTTATAGTGGGGTTCTTAGGACGAGGTTCTTACCGGAAGTTAAGAAACAGTTTCTTAATTTCCGCTAAGAACCTCACTCTAAAAACTCCGGGTTAATCATGGTCTTAAGCAGAGGCTTAGTTCTTTTGTACCAAACACCAGTTAACCGGTTTATAAAAAGCTCTTGGTTTGACAAAAAAACTCTGACTTTTCTTGATTTTAATATTAACTAGGTGACTGGCCCGCACCCTGTGCGGAGATAAAAATATTCAAAATGTGGAATAAATATTATACAGTTGTTGAAGT
>NW_013637790.1:0-323 GCF_000695525.1 Brassica oleracea var. oleracea
TTGACCTGGTTAGAAGTAGTTTTTTTAGTAATAATAATATTTATGCATTTTCTTTGTGCAGCCTTTATTAGTGTTAGAAATGGTGTCATTATAGATTGATTAGATACAACTATGTAAGGACCATAGTGACCAACTCCTTAAAGAAAAATGTAGAGCATGCTTGCACAAAAAAGTGGGAACGATTAATATACTAATGTTCACTCCATGCAAACGGTTTAAGGTTTTCTAAGAACACATATGTAGACAAAGTTACCTTTCGTCTGGCTTTGAAACTCTTCCACCTCTTCGCCATTAGTAGCACCTGGACTGAACACACATAAAAA
>NW_013637791.1:0-323 GCF_000695525.1 Brassica oleracea var. oleracea
TTCGTGGTGATTCTACACTACTTAATGTATCCAAATGAAGGTTCTAAAATCGTAAATCATTCTGGTTTGAATAGGATGACGAAGAAGTATTCATATTCCCAAACAGGGAAACTGGGATCACCTTATTTGAAAGTGGGATAACTTCTTCATCCTAACTCCTATGAGATTTATTCAAATTCCGGGTGATTCTCCACTACTTTATGTATCCAAATCAAGCTTTGTACATCCCGATTCATCCTGTTGTGATTAGAATGACGAAGAAATTGTCATATTCCAAAACAGGGAAACTTGGATCACCTTATTTGAAAGTGGGATAACTTTTT
>NW_013637792.1:0-323 GCF_000695525.1 Brassica oleracea var. oleracea
GCGGTTTTCAGTTTTGATGGGGAGAGTTGTGTAACCTACAGGAAAGAACATCAAAAGATTAACTTTATGCAATTCACACCGAAACAATGATGATGTCTAAAAAAATGAATTCTTATTTGTAAGCTTCTTATTTGTCTCTGGTTCTCTTTTAACTCATTAAATTTGAAATCATAATCATATTGGTTTTTGTGTAGGGTGCAATTTACAGAGGCCCTACAGAGCCAGGTTCTCGTTTCTATGTTTACCACGGAGTAGACATTGTTGATATTCAGAATCATAATTGTTTTGTTACAAATTAATAGTTTTATATTATTATTTTCTTA
>NW_013637793.1:0-323 GCF_000695525.1 Brassica oleracea var. oleracea
CGTCCTCAGTTCGGAGCACATCTCATCCTCCACAAGCTCTGATTTGTTTTTGTATTTTTATGGTGTCATCAAGAATAAAATGTTATATGGATGCAAAGATGTACATATTTCTTGTAAAATAAGATAAAATAAAGAGTAAGGAAACGTTATTTGAAGATTTGTAAACTTTTTCTGCTCAAGCTATCAGTTGAGGATACCATCATCAAGTTTATGTAAGTGTAGAACAACAATTTGGAAGAGAGATGAAGCCTCTGGAGGGTCTTACTACTACATAGACCACTCCTATAAATTACTTTCAAAAAGAAGATAAAATAAGAGTAAAT
>NW_013637794.1:0-323 GCF_000695525.1 Brassica oleracea var. oleracea
TGTACGAACAAATTTTCTGCTCCATTGGCTGTCTGAAGGATGTCTGCGATATCTTTTCGAGATACATTCAGTATACGTCCGTCTATTGCCCTTGCGTGGCCATCTGGGTCCCTGAAAATACCAAATTCGTCTTGAGTTAGATACTCGTCATTAAATTTATCTCTTTCGTTTACAGTGGTTTTTGGTTTAGAGCGGTTGTCGATCGATGTCGAAGGATTTATTTCGATCGATGGACTGTGTGCTCTGTCGATCGGATGCGTGAATCGTGTTCTTCCGCAAGCAGTTTCTGATCGATGTTGATCTGTTTCATCTCTTCTTTACAT
>NW_013637795.1:0-323 GCF_000695525.1 Brassica oleracea var. oleracea
AAGTCTAGCTATTTCATTTAAGTGCCAAAAACCCAATCAAACCAATCAAGCAACTGTCTTGCTCACAACCCGTTATTTACATTTAAACATAATCAACCTAGCTTAATCACTCTAATTAGATTTATTAGGTTCCCTAGCTCCTTGTGTATTCGATCCCAAAGTACTACAATTGAACCTCTTATTTGAGAGAGTAATTCACTCCTTAGGGTAATTTGAGTGAGATCATTCAACGCTTATAAGTATTAAAATCTAATAAAAGTAAAAATCTTTACTAACAAAAGAGACCTTTTGAGGCTCCATAGAGCGTCCACATCAGCAAAAAA
>NW_013637796.1:0-323 GCF_000695525.1 Brassica oleracea var. oleracea
AGTTAAAATCTAGTATATACTACTAGGATTATGCCCTTGGTTTTTCAAGTTATTTACGGAGGAATGCCATTACCTTTTTCTTTTGTTTTCTTTCTTTAAAAAACGCTGGCTTTATATATAATTAATCGAAATTCATCTTTAATATAAAACAATAACCTTACCGCAATATTTAATATACTTCCATTTTTAAGTTTATTCCAAGCCAAATACACTAAAAAACTAACCAATTACATATATATATATATATATGTATGTAATCGATGTGTCAATTGTATCTGAGATATTGCAATTAAAGAATTGAAGAAATCATTCCTAATTAATAG
>NW_013637797.1:0-160 GCF_000695525.1 Brassica oleracea var. oleracea
TCTAGGTTCTCATACTCCTTCCTATACAATATGCAATCATTCTTGCATTCATGAATATTGTCGTAGCCGAACCCAAAGATCTTCAGAAATTTTTTGATTGCAGCTAAACTCTTGGGAAGAACATTGTCTTCAGGTAGCAAATCCTCAAGTAAAACCAACA
>NW_013637797.1:196-323 GCF_000695525.1 Brassica oleracea var. oleracea
TATCCTTGAATCTGTAAAGTCCCACGATAGCTGAAGCCTTTGTGTGCTAGAGACAATCCGAGTATAATGGCGTTTGAGCATCTCTGAGCTTTTTCTTAAACTCAATTTCCTCTGGTGCTTCATCGTC
>NW_013637798.1:0-323 GCF_000695525.1 Brassica oleracea var. oleracea
GTTCTAATCCCTGAGGATTTCATAAAGGAAAAATAATGTTGATGTTAATATAATTTTATCATATGTTTCCATATTATACAATTTATGTTTTGATTTATTTATAGAAAATGTTACAAAAATAGAATTAGTAATCAACTAAATGGATTGTCAATGATATTATTAGAAGCAATATGGCTTAAACATTTTAGTTATTCAAAGTTTGAATAATATGATTTTATCTCTTTGTATTTTATTTTATTTTTGTTAACAAATTATGAATTAAATAATATATTACTTATATTTAAGGACATAAATTTTTCTGCGCTTTAGGCACCACATAAGTC
>NW_013637799.1:0-323 GCF_000695525.1 Brassica oleracea var. oleracea
ATCCCATAGATATGAATGACTTATTGAAGCTATGACAGATACTTTGCATTGTTTTCTGAAAAACTTAAAGTATAATGCAAAGTATATTAATATTTTGCATTGTTTTCTGAAAAACTTAAAGTATAATGAGATTCACAACTGTGTTTTAAAACAAAATGGAGGAATTAGTAATTTTTAAATTATTATTTGATACAGAACTATAGAAATTAGGACTGAATAATAAAAAATGAAATATTTACATATATATTAATTATATATAAACTAATAAGATAATTATTTTTATATAAATCTTAGATGAATAAATTAGTAGTTTCCATAAATAT
>NW_013637800.1:0-323 GCF_000695525.1 Brassica oleracea var. oleracea
TTACAGGAAATGATAAGCTTAGCAAGCATTTTCAAAGGAATACTAGAGCGTATAATATGGTTTTCTCATTCACTTCTCTTGGTGGAAAAGTTGAGAACTCTGTAAAAAAGGGACCAGGACCCCAAATGTTTCAGCTTCATGGTGAAAACTATCATTTAACAGGAAGTCTAACACCTAATGAAGGAGACTATGCCAAGTTTGGGCAGTTATACATTGTTGACACAGAGAATGAAGTAGAAAACAGATCTAATGCTCTCAGGTAACTAATATTATTTTGAACAACTTATGAGGTTAACTTTTTGCCAAATCGTTTTGTATTAATA
>NW_013637801.1:0-323 GCF_000695525.1 Brassica oleracea var. oleracea
TGAGGCATCTCATTCCTCTTGGTGATGTTTCCCCTCCTTTGGCATGATATCACACGTTGAAATAAAGTCTTGTGTGTCCTTGAACATCTGTGGCCACCAGAATCCAGCTTGTAACACCTTAGCAACAGTCTTGAAGGTAGCAAAGTGGCCTCCATAAGATGATCCATGACACTGTGTAAGGATCTCATCAATCTCCTCATTAGCAACCACTCTCCTATAAAGTTGATCTTTGCAGAGAATGTAGAGGTAGGGCTCATCCCAGTAGTATCTCTTAAAATCCTTGTAGAACTTCTTCTTGGCATAACCCACAAGATTCAAAGGCT
>NW_013637802.1:0-323 GCF_000695525.1 Brassica oleracea var. oleracea
GAATGTGATCAAATGATACAAAAGCTAGCAGAACTAGATGCCAGACAAATTGACCCGAAAAGAAAAAATGACTAAGTCATACCAGCTTAGCACCACGAATTTGATGTCCTAAGAGAAAAGTTCCAAAAGATAAGAAACCTCGGAAAGAAATGAAAGGTGCATAGAATGATACAAATCCGAGTTCAAAGGAAACCAGTCCAGATAGAGAGATAAGGCTGTCGGCTGTCCAGCTAAACATCTAAGGTACCAAACCATGTAGTTTGGGACGCCAAACAGCAAGGTAGTAAAGGTCTTGGATAATAAGATCTCAAATCTATTAGATC
>NW_013637803.1:0-323 GCF_000695525.1 Brassica oleracea var. oleracea
TTGCTTGTTTTGATTGCATCATGAACTGATAGAAACAAACAATGTTAGGATTGCAATTACACGACAAAACTAAATGCATAAAAACGAACTAGTTTGCATCCATGGCCGTGCGGCTTGCTCATTGGCCGTGAGGCATAGATCTTGGCTGTGAAGGCTTGTTTGATTGTTTGAACATAAAACCCTAATCGTTTAAACATTAAAAACTATTTCTAAAAGATCTAAAAACATAAATCTATAACTTCAGATGTCGAAAATCAACAACCTTGAGTTTCGCTTCCCTAAATCTATCTGGAGAAAATTACCTTCAGTGGGCGCTCGATGCT
>NW_013637804.1:0-323 GCF_000695525.1 Brassica oleracea var. oleracea
TATAAATTTATAATTACCTGCAAGTGCTTCATGGACATTTGCTGGAAAGAGTTCGACAAAAGCAAATGGAAGTAGTCGTTGCATAATCACATGACAATCATGACTCTTCATTCCAGAGAACTTTTGACCTCGTTCAACACATCTTGACAGATTTGAAACATAACCATCAGGAAACTTAACTTCTGATGCAACCCAGTCAAACAAAGTTGTTTTGGCGACTGATGACAACTGGAAGATGGGAACATAAACGTTTCCATTGCTCTTGATATGTAACTTACTTCTTGAGAAAATATCAGGTAAGTCCATCCTTGACTTTTTGTTAT
>NW_013637805.1:0-323 GCF_000695525.1 Brassica oleracea var. oleracea
CACACTCATCTCACTTCCTAAAGAAAGAAGAAACTAGAGACACGAACATCGTCTTAAAACCGACTCCCTCCTAGAAATTTTCGTAAAACCAACATATTCCAAGTCATCATCAATTAGTCGCGGTCTTTAATCGACCCGGATTGACGATCATCCCTACGAATGGATGAAACCACCCCGCGACTGACTCCGCACGGGCTTTGCATCGAGCTTCTTAGGATTTGTCTCCCTCAGATAAAAAAAGAAACAACTTCCATACGAACAAAGGAAAGATTATAGGAAACTTTCATCGTATAAATCAAACCTAAAAACGGAAAAACGTTTCC
>NW_013637806.1:0-323 GCF_000695525.1 Brassica oleracea var. oleracea
CTCCTTCAGCATTTTCCATTGTTCTTGTTTCAGTATGGTTGATAATTCATTCTCTGGTAACATTGTCTTGTGAGTTATCCCACCAGTATCTCAATGCTCCATTGAATCCTACTATTAATAGGACACATGATTGCTTATCATCGTTTCCCTTTGCTTTATAGGCCATAGCGGCCATTCCCATTTCTTGTAATAAATTCATTATTTCGTATTCTGATCTTCCATCAATGCTCCATTCATATATTCCGTCTCCGGAATCATATTTGCGGAATATTTATTGTGTTCTTCAAATAATAAATCCGGTGGAGTATGTCTCTTGTAATATG
>NW_013637807.1:0-323 GCF_000695525.1 Brassica oleracea var. oleracea
GAAACACATATAAGTATAATTAATTATATAATTGCGAGAGATTCATTACTATAAAATGTGATTTTACAGCGTATTTGTTTCTCAAGTCGAAGAAACATTTCCTGGTATATCCACAAGTGACGTAGACAATAGGAAAGATCAACACTTCATTAAGTGGTTGCGGAATCAGGTATTAACTCAAACTCTTTTTTCATACATGATCTGTATATCATTAACATTCTCTTTATTTTTGCAGATTGATTATGACGACGTCGATGCAGATTATCCTAAGTGGTAACACGAAGTAATTCAATCTCCACTTGTAAAGGTCACCACATCACAGA
>NW_013637808.1:0-323 GCF_000695525.1 Brassica oleracea var. oleracea
TACTACTACCTTGAAGATTACCAAGAATTACTAAGTGTAATTAAAATTTTGTTAATAAAATCAATCAAATAAAAAATAGAAAGCTTTTATATATTCCATAAAACGATAAAAATATCAGATTATAGTAGTTAAAGAATAAAAATATTATTCTAAATAAATATTTAAAACTTAAAAAAAAAAAACTGAAATTTCTTCAAAACCCTTAATACCTACAATTTTTTTTAAAGATTTACTCGAATCTCAAATTTTTTTAAACCTTTGCTTTATTCTTTTTTCCGCCCTGTCGATCTTGATCACTTGTTATGTAAATGTTGTTTGTGTTA
>NW_013637809.1:0-323 GCF_000695525.1 Brassica oleracea var. oleracea
TACTCATGTGTTTTGTAATATGCACTTCTGAATTCGTATTTTAATATGAACTCTTGTAGTTCTACCTGCTCGTTTTGTAATTTTAATGTGATATCGTATTCTATTATCAACCAAACAAGAAAGTATAATTGTTTCTTTCATCACCAACCAATGAAAACGAATCAATCACATGTATCTCCAACACGCTTTTCTTAATAACCCGTGAATACATCCTCCATCAAAAGTCTTTGTTTCTTTCATCACCAACCAAAGAAAAGTATCACACATCTAAATCACAACCTCACGGACTTTCACACGGGTCTTGTTTCTTTCTCAAATTCATT
>NW_013637810.1:0-323 GCF_000695525.1 Brassica oleracea var. oleracea
GAAGTTGTCATATTCTCAAACAGGAAAACTGGGATCATCTGATTTGATAGTGGGATAACTTCTTCATCCTAATTTCTATGAGAAATATTCCACTTCCTGGTGATTCTCCACTACTTTTTGTATCCAAATACAACTTCTTACATCGCCATTCATCCTGGTTTGATTAGAATTACAAGGAAGTTGTCATATTCTCAAACAGGAAAACTGGGATCATCTGATTTGATAGTGGGATAACTTCTTCATCCTTATTCCTATGAGAACTATTCAACTTCCTGAAGATTCTCCACAACTTTATGTATCCAAATACAACTTCTTACATCGCG
>NW_013637811.1:0-323 GCF_000695525.1 Brassica oleracea var. oleracea
TAAATTCGATTTTTTGGATTTTACAAAAAACATTTTGTATATAAATTTGATTTTTGGGATTTTACAAAACATTTTAAATATCTATAAAAATTTTTTTGTGATTAAAAACTATTATTTGGGATTTAAAAATATTTTTAATATATATATATATTATTAAAACTATTTTTTGTAATTATTAAACTATTTTTATTTATTAAAACTATTTTTTGTTTATCAGAACTATTTTTATATATTTATTAAATATTTTCAATATAGATAAATCTTTTTTTGTGATCAAAATTATTTGGGATTTTTTTTAAAAAAAAAATTAATTTATATATTTC
>NW_013637812.1:0-183 GCF_000695525.1 Brassica oleracea var. oleracea
AAGGAAAATATGGGATAAGTTGTTGACTAATTACCAGTTTCAGTTGCCGGTATGTCATTCCACTTGAATTTGTCTAATTGTAATCTTGCTTGGAGCTGCCAAATATGCTATGTTTACCAATTTCTAGGTTTGTGTTCGCAATCACTTGGAGCACCTAGCAACCTCAAAACGATCGACTTTCAC
>NW_013637813.1:0-323 GCF_000695525.1 Brassica oleracea var. oleracea
AAAAAAAATTCACAACTTTTTTCTTATCTGTAAACAAACAGAGTTTCATGTTCAATTGAAAAATCATGACTTTAATCAACACTAAATATGGAAGAGTAGAAAAACTTTTCTTTCATGTTTCTGTTTTGTTTTTTATTTATATTTTCAAAATTTCAAGCTTTGATTTTAATTTTAGTTTTGATTATAATACTAGATGATAGAAGCGATTTTATTTTTGTTCTTTTATTTAAACATATAATTTTTTTAATAAATGACTGCATTGACAACTTGACTTCTCAAACTAAATAATTATGTTTTTTGGTATAAAGCCGAATAAACCAAAA
>NW_013637814.1:0-323 GCF_000695525.1 Brassica oleracea var. oleracea
CGGAACTTAGATGTTGAAACGCTTGAACAGAGTGAGCGAACGGTGACAGTGATGAACAGAGTGAGCGAACGGTGACAGTGACGAACAGAGAGACGGTCATGGTTCCTTTCAGTGAACAAATCACTTTTTGATTCTTTGAGAATGTTTCCGAGAGATCTAAGGCGTGAAACGATGATGAGAAATTGAAAATAAAAGGTATACAACTATAAAGGAGAAAAAGCCAAGAATTGTGTGTTTTGTTATGGACCTTTTGCTAAAGACAGTCCACAAGAATTATAGATTTGACGAGTTTAAGTTGTGCTGGAGTGTTTGTATGTTTTTGA
>NW_013637815.1:0-323 GCF_000695525.1 Brassica oleracea var. oleracea
GGTCGAAGAGGTTTGGAACCTTTGTTGTCTCCATTTTTCTAGAGAATGTCGATATTTATAGTGGTTAGTCCAACAATTGAAGGAGTATTATGAAGTTTTACTAAATTAATTGACAAAAACATAAAACGATGCTCATGTACCCTGAGAGAGAGTTTAATATACATTAATACAAATGTAGAATGAGTTTATAAATTATAAAACAACACTAAAGATCGTAGGCTTCTGTGTATAGAGCTGTGTATAGTGCATTTACCGAAAAATTCAATATTTTCTAGGGGTTAACACATAGATTTTGAGAAAAATTCGAAAATATGAAAATAATG
>NW_013637816.1:0-323 GCF_000695525.1 Brassica oleracea var. oleracea
GCGGAATGTGACTAGGTAGCCGAGGAATTCCCCTGATGCTACGGCAATCCTGCATTTTGTCGGGTTGAGCTTCATGTTAGGCGAATTTAGCTGCGCGAAACATTCCTCGAGATGTGAAACGTGATCTTTTGCTTGGAGGGATTTGACGAGCATCATGTCATTATAAACCTCCATCGTTTTACCAAGTTGTTTGAAGAATATACGGTTCACGAGTCGTTGGTAAGTTGCGCCAGCGTTTTTCAGGCCGAAGGGCATTACCTTGTAGCAATAGGTTCTGCGATCGGTGATGAACGCAGTCTTCTCGCGATCGTCAGGGTTCATCA
>NW_013637817.1:0-323 GCF_000695525.1 Brassica oleracea var. oleracea
CATAAAAATCTTATTTTTTCTCTCGAACACATTCTTGAAAAAGTGAAAAATATTGTTTTCACAGTTGAATTATTTTGGCTTTTATCTTACACATGGTTTTGAAAGCTTTCAAATCAACCATCGAACTGATACATGTCATTTTAATGTTTTTAGTCGTATACTTAAGAAAAACTAACATTTTGTAATTTAAAGTCGTTTTAAATAATTCAAAATATAACATATAAGAAAAATCTAACATATAAGAAAAATATAACATATAAGGTGTCCCCATTTTTATATTTTAAAGTCGTTTTAAAAAAAATATAACATATAAGGTTTCCTCA
>NW_013637818.1:0-323 GCF_000695525.1 Brassica oleracea var. oleracea
TGGTTTTGAATTTTTTTTTTTGAGAAATAAGTGGTTTTGGAAATTGTCCTTAGATTTTCATGCAAGGTATTACTTCTTCTGCCAAGAAATAAGGCTTCTCAGCATACCCTTAATAGATTTCAATATCATCACATAAACTTTCCATTAAGGTCTCATAGACTCATAAACACACATATTCTGCGGCCATGTCTCTGGGTCGTGAGGTAATGAAATCGCATATACATCATTCAACCTTAATACACATAATCACGCATCAAACACTAGTAATCCAACCGTATTTCTTACGGAGACACAAAAATAAAATGGCCACATACATAAGTCTT
>NW_013637819.1:0-323 GCF_000695525.1 Brassica oleracea var. oleracea
TGATAATCAAAATCCAAATCCGAGGTTACTAAGGAAACCATACCAGATATGGAGATAAGGCCGGCCGACTCTTTGGTATAGGTACCAAACAATGTAGCTTGGGACGCCAAGATGCAAAATATTAAAGGTCCTGATAATAATGAATCTCAATCGATTATATCATGTCTGGAACATAATGGAACCAATAAGGAATGTCGACATAAGATAATTTATTTGCATACAAGGTAGCACTTGAATTTATGAATATAAACGAGGATCATGAACCCACGTCAATGTAAGAGTGCGCACTCATAGAATAGATTGGATTGAATGGAAACGTGGGG
>NW_013637820.1:0-323 GCF_000695525.1 Brassica oleracea var. oleracea
TTTCCTTGCCGGCCATAGCTGTCACGGCCACGTCCCTTGAATCTACTTCGACCTTTGCCGTGTGACTTCTTATTATCATGGACGTGGTTGCATTCATTGGGATCTTTCTTTCCAGCCTCATTGGCTTCTGGTAATGATGATGTTCCGATGGGTCTCATCTCACTGTTTTTCATCAGGAGTTCATTATTAGCCTCTGCCAGGAGCAGACACGAGATCAGATCAGTGTATGAGGCGAAGCTTCTCTCTCTATACTACTGTTGCAGCAACACGTTTGTTGAATGGAACGTGGAAAATGTTTTATCAAGCAACTCTTTCTCGGTTAC
>NW_013637821.1:0-323 GCF_000695525.1 Brassica oleracea var. oleracea
GGAAACAGTCCGTCAGAAATTCAACGAAAAGGCCATGGACTCTTATATGAAGCAGATCAACACTTGGAAGACAGTATGGCAGAACAACAAGAGGCCACGGTACATCAATGAGACGGTGTGGGAGCAGTTGATAGTCCATTGGGAGAAGGATGACACTGCAGCGACGTCTCGTAAGAACTCCAAGAACCGGAAGAGCGATCGTGGCGGGAAAGGTATGTATGTGCACAACCTCGGCGCTTGCTCTATGTCTTCTAAGGAGGATCAACTTGTAATATCTTTTTTTTTATCTTTATATTTATTTAAATAAATATTTTTATATATTC
>NW_013637822.1:0-151 GCF_000695525.1 Brassica oleracea var. oleracea
TCGAGAATCTGAATTGTTCCTCAGAATGCCCTCGGAAAATCTTGTATGTTTTTCTAAAAACACATCGATCGATGCGTTTTTGAACAAAAACAAATCGATCGATTACTAAGATGGACCGGGCCGTAAGATTGTGATCGATCGATGAGAGTAT
>NW_013637822.1:192-323 GCF_000695525.1 Brassica oleracea var. oleracea
GAAAATCTTGTAAGTTTTTTTTATAAACGGATCGATCGATAGATATATGTCCAAAAACGCATCGATCGATCACCAAGATGGCCAGGGCCGTAAGAATGTGATCGATCGATGCGTTATAGAACAAAAACGCA
>NW_013637823.1:0-323 GCF_000695525.1 Brassica oleracea var. oleracea
GACATAAGACTGACACAAGAAAACAACAAAACACTTCTGCTTTTCCATGTCCGTGACACATCACGAGAAGACCACTGCAATGCTCAACTATGTGATGAACACAACACCTGAGAATAATAAAATTTATATGAGAACAACAAGACATAAGAATAATAAACAGAAACAGAAACCTGAGATGTGCTCACCCTTCGGAAACAGAACCAGAAACTACTCTGAGAGGCCTGATTCAGAGCAAAAATAAGAATGAGAACCAGAACCAACATAAAACATAAACAGAACTTGCTAAATAAGAAGTAACAATAAGCTTACCCAACATTTCTGTA
>NW_013637824.1:0-323 GCF_000695525.1 Brassica oleracea var. oleracea
TATAAACTATTATAACTCACAAAACTAATTTATACATCATGTAATTTCTTCTTCTTTTTTTTTTGATAATCCAGGGTTCCCCGCTTCGCGGATCAATCCCTGGGCCCGGTCAGGCAGCGGGCCGGCTTCACCCGGGAGGGTATGTCCTGAGCCCGAAGACCCAGTACCCGTTTTTGTGACATGGAAGAGCAGTTCGCCTCCGGCTGGCGTCGAACCCGGAAACATGACAATTGGTCCCCAAGGCTCTAACAGTAGAGCTGACTCATCCCGTCTGCATCATGTAATTTCATTTTCATGTTTACCTTTAGATTGCTCTACTATTT
>NW_013637825.1:0-323 GCF_000695525.1 Brassica oleracea var. oleracea
AGCCTCTTCCCACGCTCCATATTGAGGTACTCCTCCACCTTTCCATTATATATACCAGTTTTTCTTTGCATTTTTCTCTCTTTTCGGTATCTCCTTCAACTTCCTAACACAGAGACTATGCGAACTAAGTTTGGGGGAGATACCAAGTATTTGATCATGTTTTCTCTGATGATTTGAGTCTCACGCATTGCATTGTACATACATATATGCATAGAAAAACAAAAAAAAAAATTTGAAAAAATTGAAAAACACAAAAAGAAACATGTAGTTGCATCCCTTGCACTTTTAGGATTGAGTCTAGAGCATATAGGTTGCATTCACTT
>NW_013637826.1:0-323 GCF_000695525.1 Brassica oleracea var. oleracea
TGTTATGTTCAGCTATGCTTTTGAGTTTGAGTTTGAATTTGAGTTTGTTTGACAACAGCTGCTGCCCGATTTTTCAACAAGGAAGGTGGATTGTAAGAACAGAACACTGAGCACAAAATATAAAGAACCACTAGACTGGTTAAGTCGACACAAACAATGTAACAACAAAACACAAATTGAAGCCAATACTAAGAACCAGTAGACTGGTAAAGACGACAAGAAAACAGTAAGAAGAAGATAATTAGAACCAGTAGACTGATTTCACTCATTCTTGGGTTCTTAATCTTCCAAAAAGCCATAGAATGCTTCCTAAGCAACCTAAT
>NW_013637827.1:0-323 GCF_000695525.1 Brassica oleracea var. oleracea
CCAGTTGGTCGACCTAATAATACACAAGTTCCCCTCTTCATTCACAAAATAGCAAGATAACGTTATCAGCACGACCTTGTCTCTAAACCCTTCCAAAAATCCACCACCCATAAATCAGAAACCAAACGATCTCTTGCTATTTTCCGGCGACTCCTAAAGCTCTTCCGGTCGCCTCCTTTTCTCTCTGTCAGCAACCAGCAG
This sequence comes from Brassica oleracea var. oleracea, assembly GCF_000695525.1. NCBI lineage: Eukaryota > Viridiplantae > Streptophyta > Magnoliopsida > Brassicales > Brassicaceae > Brassica > Brassica oleracea. The sequence goes on from NW_013637827.1 coordinate 202, forward strand.
CAGCTCTCTCTCCTCACAGACCGTTCAACTCATCACAAAAGGTTCAAGTATCTTCAGAAAACTCAAAACAAAACAAAAAAGGATTTAAACCCTCAGCCGCATACATACAGCTACATCTAGCC
>NW_013637828.1:0-323 GCF_000695525.1 Brassica oleracea var. oleracea
CGCCTTCTTTGAACCTGCGATGGCGAACGTTTTAGTTGTAGTATTTTACGGCGGCGTGCTGGTAATTTTGGATCTGTATGAGAGCTTGATCTCGCCGCTCGTTAATAAGATCGAGTTCGTCTAGCAGCATTGCGCAGTTAAGATCTTCTCGTTCGGGGAGGAATCTTCTCCGTACTATGGGAAATTCTACTTCCGCGGGGATCATACATTCCGTTCCGTAAACGAGGGTGAATGGGGTTTCACCCGTAGCCCATTTTGGGGTCGTACGATGCGACCAAAAAACTCCTTCGAGCTCTTCTGCCCATCGCCCCTTTTTGGCTTCT
>NW_013637829.1:0-322 GCF_000695525.1 Brassica oleracea var. oleracea
GATTATTGAAGATGGCCACCAACAAGAACTCCTTCTACTGCTCTGGAACATACCATGAGCCACGAGTTCGAACACAATGATGAATGAACCATCCAAGGGAGACGAAGCAACAACTTTAGCATTCGAACACCCACGGCGAGAAGCTAGAAAGAGCGAAAGCTCCTTTTCCTTTAGAATGAGCCGGAGACTCCATAACCACAGGGGAACTAGAGGAAGTTCACCGAAGGATCTATTCCGAAGCAAGCAAACCAAGGAAAAGCAAACTCTCCAAGCAAGATAAAAACACCACCAGAAGCAAGCTAACGCGAACCACCAGAATTCA
>NW_013637830.1:0-322 GCF_000695525.1 Brassica oleracea var. oleracea
AGCTTGTTGTAGTTGATACTCTCAACGCAAACAAGGGGAACTTTGATGATGACGATACTCTCGACAAGATCAAAGAAAGCTAGAGTACTCCTCTAAGTGCTTTGATAAGCTCTGATTGCAATTGCAAATTATATTCAATAAAACGTGTCCTTTTACAAAGAAGAAAGCTCAATATATAGACTACGTAACTAGATCCTAATCTCAAAAGGATTGATGATTATCCAAACATAAATAAAATAAAGAAAAGGAAAACAAAACTCTTAAGTCGGCTAAGGCCTTAATGATACGTACGGCCCAAGCATCCAATGATCCGCTACATCAG
>NW_013637831.1:0-322 GCF_000695525.1 Brassica oleracea var. oleracea
CCTCGACTCCGCACCAGTATCCCGAAACCTGTTCTTCCTCTTCTTAGTAGGAGACACACGGGTGCTTTCTATTTCTTCTTCAATTTCAGTTTCACTTGTCTCTACAGCCGCTTCCTCATCTGAACCATCTTCCTCAGAACTGTACTGAAATGGTTTCACTGTTTCCTTATAAGCCCAAACATGCTTACTCCAGTCATACTTGTTTCGCTGCATGTCAATGATTAGATCAACTCTTTCATCCTTCATCTCACAGACTCGAACAAACTCGGCATCAGTAATCACGTCTTTGAAATTTCCAGATGTAGAAATGGATGGAAACACA
>NW_013637832.1:0-322 GCF_000695525.1 Brassica oleracea var. oleracea
GCGAGATTGACCGGAAAGGCTATGGTTTCATCACCCCCAATGATGGCGGCGCGTGGAGCATTTTTGTTCATCAGTCTTCAATAAGAAGCAGATTAGCTCCCGTGAAAACGATGAAACAAAACTTGAGAGTTAGGGTGGAGAAGGTTCCTGTTACTGGTGCGGATGCTTCTGCTCCTCCGTTATCATTGGACTCTACCCCACCAATCGCAACCAATCGTTCTTTCTAGTCTTTAGAAACTTCCTCTGGTTTATGATTACTGTTTGAAACCCATTCACCATCAATGTAATCTCCAGATGAATCTTTTCTACCTTCTAATAGTGT
>NW_013637833.1:0-322 GCF_000695525.1 Brassica oleracea var. oleracea
GGAGCGACGAGAAGGGCACCATTCCAGAAAGAAGGATCTTTCTTGTGAAGCAACAAAGCAACCGCACCTCCCATGGATTCTCCATACAAGAATCTGCCCTTTCCTCTGTACTTTTCTTGCGCTTTAAGCAACCAAAAATCAAGTTTTAGTAGCTAGTTATGTGGATAGAGATTGGTAGCAGAGATTATGCAAATAATAAATATATTTTCCAGGTACCAGAGATGGAGGTGTAATAATCATAGCAGTCGTTTACTATGTCACTAAATTTCTTGATATAACAACGAGCTCCTTTGGACCGACCATGACCTTCGTAGTCCATTCC
>NW_013637834.1:0-322 GCF_000695525.1 Brassica oleracea var. oleracea
GTTATGTTTATGATTTTGAATTTATTATTTTGTTTTATGCTTTAGAGTTTAGATGTTTCTGATTTTGAATTTGGTGATTTTTTAAATGTTTGAAATTTAAGGGTTATGTTTATGATTTAGGGGTTTGGAGTTTTGAGAGTATAAGGGTTAGATTTTTTATAAGTGTTATCTTTTAGTTTTTCTTTTATTTTATTAAAACTTGAAAATATGAGATTTGAGATTTTGAGGTAAGCTTTAGTGTTTATGTTATTAGGTTTAGATATAGGATAAAGGGTTTAAGGTTTAAAAATATGTTAAAGATTTAGGGTTTGAAATTTAAAGT
>NW_013637835.1:0-322 GCF_000695525.1 Brassica oleracea var. oleracea
GCGGAACCAACACCAGCGAAAACAAAGAGCAAAGTGGAGATGAACTCGGCGAGGTATGCTTTTAGAGAAGCCAAGCTGAAAGAATCATCAAAAGAACCAAAAGCAATTCCTGCCATTGTTTTAGATGAAGAATGAAAAAGTGTGAAAGTTTTATTTTGCTTTATGAAGAAGATGATAGTCTTTGGCATGCCCATCTCTTTTTATATAGGAGTCTCCTCATGTATCCATGCATAAAATATTTTTAAACTAACCTTACTAATTAGGAGTTTATTTTTCTTGTTGGGTGGACACAAATTATTAAATGATTTCATGCGTGGTTCCA
>NW_013637836.1:0-322 GCF_000695525.1 Brassica oleracea var. oleracea
AGAGTGAAAGAGATGAAGGTCGTGGGTATGGGTAGTTCTAGGGTCGTGTGGTTAGGTATAGGGCTGGTTAACTCGAAATCGAAAAGGGACTTACCTGGACCGGCTCGGGAGCGACCTGGAGTGGTCTCTCTGATGAGTCGCTCCGTGTCGTTGTAAACGCGAGCGACCTCACGTGGTCGCTGCGGGACGTCGCTCCCAGAGTGACTCTCGAGCTCCGGACACCGAATGTGCGAGCGACTTAGCCGATTCGCTCTGATCACGTCGCTCCCAGCGACAGCGACCTCGTGGCGTCGCTGCGGAACCTCACTCCCATGCTCGAGTC
>NW_013637837.1:0-322 GCF_000695525.1 Brassica oleracea var. oleracea
TGGTGTAAAGAAATGCTGTTCTAAAGCTTCCCATAAACCATGTTTTGTTCTTGGATATGATCTTGCAACTTTGAATTTAATAATTTATTATTTTGTTTGACTTAATAATTATTAAGTTGTCAAAATTCGTTTATAAAAAAATTAACAAATATTAGCTCTTTTGTCTTCTTTTTTGTTTAATAATATACAGTCGTGATCTTATACTTGCCCTGGAGAAACGAGACACCAGAACTACAAACTAGCTTATGAATGTATCTTGATCTAAAATTATAGCACACGATACATTTTTAACTAATGCATATATCATATTATGTTTTTTTTT
>NW_013637838.1:0-322 GCF_000695525.1 Brassica oleracea var. oleracea
GTCTTGAACCAAGAGCTCAAAACCAAACGGTATGCGTTAAATTCAACTGGTTCTACACACCCTCTGCAGCTTCATCAACATGGTACTAGCGCACATGCTATGGCCTGATTCATAGCTTCACAATTGAAGGTAACTATTCTAACTCCTTTTAAAAGCTGATCCATAGCTTTCCAATCAGAAGGTAAATGTTCTAACTCCACGCCTTGGGCTGATTCATAGCCTTCCACTCAGCTTGACTCTCCACCTGATCTTTTTTTTTCAGGTAGTCTCTGATGACCATATGTTCTAACACCAAGTTGTTGATGTCCTTGTTGAATTCTTC
>NW_013637839.1:0-322 GCF_000695525.1 Brassica oleracea var. oleracea
TTGAAGAAGACGCAATCCCTTTGCCAGGCCGTTGATTGATCACAGAACTAGCTTCGATTCGAGCTAGTGTGGCCGTTATCGAGGACATCTGACTCTCCAATGCTCCCAATCTGACCGCTGATTCCGATCCCATCGTCGCGATTTGATTCTACAACGATCCCAGACGCTCCGAAGTAGCTTTGTCAGCTCGCGCAAGCTTATCGCAACCGATTCGCATATACTCGATTTCATCTTCCATTCGCCGCCAAACCGTCTCTTTCTGCATCCCGAAGGTCGTCGTCGCCTCCGATTCAACTCCGATCCTCGTATCTTCCATCAATGC
>NW_013637840.1:0-322 GCF_000695525.1 Brassica oleracea var. oleracea
TGTCTCTTTCTTTCAGGTGATATCTAATCGTCCATAATGTTTGTTTGTTTATTTTGCGTGCAGGGAAGAGGACACACTTATTGTGGAAAGCCGACAGATGGCTCCCCGACAAGTATGAGGAACCTGGTTTTATTTGTCTGTCTCTCGGTTTATCTGTTTCAAGAAGGGGTTTTTCTAATGAACATATTACAGTTTACGGTAACTCGGACATATTCTCGGAAGACTTGGAACATGAGTATTTCTTGCGTCCTGAATGCGACTATATTTTAAGATTTTCGAAAGAAGAGGCACATCAAATAAACTATATGATGTTAGTGGATGC
>NW_013637841.1:0-322 GCF_000695525.1 Brassica oleracea var. oleracea
AAGATCAGAGTTTCAGGAATAGATTGAAACAATAAGGCTGTCGCCATATTATTCTTCTCGCTATCATCGCTCTCGGACTCGACTATTTCCCAGACTTTATGTACCTTAAGTAGGATCTTCATCCGTATAGACCACACCGTGTAATTGCTCGAGTTGAGCATAGGACACTTTATCGACACAGTTTCTCCTCCTCTTGGTTTCACGGTAGAACTAAGTTGAATATCCATTGTTTCTCAAACAACGAAATTCCTCTTTTGTGTGCCTCTGATACCAAATATAGAACTCAAGGATTAATAAGAATGTTTCTCTTATTATTAACTTA
>NW_013637842.1:0-322 GCF_000695525.1 Brassica oleracea var. oleracea
TTCTATACTTGAATTATGTATATCTAATCCGCTATCAATACTATTCAAATGTATTTCTAATATGTATATATATCTTAAGAATAAATTTTATATCCAAATATTTTTTCTAATCTACATCCGATGTTATTTGAATTTTTATCCACAATAAAAAAAAGTATATGTCACATTGCAATATGTTGAATACCTAGAAATCATAAGTTATTCCTAACATGAAGAATAAGTAAGAAAATTTGAATAGCTTAAAAATATTCTATAATAAATATTTTCAGTAATATGTATTGAAAATATATGTTATAGATTGGCTTTTCATCGTATTTTTTTT
>NW_013637843.1:0-322 GCF_000695525.1 Brassica oleracea var. oleracea
TTTTTTTTAGAGAATAATTATTTTATTTTATTTGTTCTTATTTTTTGAATTGTTGTATATTAAGGTATTTGTCCAAACTTTACAACTATTTATTTTAGCCTTTAGTACTATAGTCGGATTACCTATACTTTTGAGAATTGATTTTGCTTAGTTGTTAGTTTCTCCATGATTTTAAGAATAATTTTAATTATTTGTGGTGTTCTTAATAATTTTGAGTCATGAGTCATCAATTTAAACTGTATACTAATCAATTTTATACTATTATTTGAAACATTATTAAATAATAGTATATATAAGAATTATGATAGAATTCTAAATATTT
>NW_013637844.1:0-322 GCF_000695525.1 Brassica oleracea var. oleracea
CCCAAGGGATTTAAGGAACTCAGCCTCTTCTTCATCTGGAAGGTCTGCCGGTTCAAAACCACCATCTCTTTCTGCAGCATGCACACTTGAAGGGTTACTAGCTACAAGCTCCTTAGAGATGTCTGATTTTTCCTCGACAGAAGGGAAGATGCAAGAGCTAGTTGAGATGTTTGTAGATGTCTTCTTCTTCAAAGCACTGTAAAACGCATTCCTGCTCTGCGTTTGAGCCACAGAAGTAATGAATGGCGCAGATGGAGCAGCGATCATCTGGAAACCAGCTGCCACGCTGTTGGTTATACGACTTGGACCTCCAGATTCTTTG
>NW_013637845.1:0-322 GCF_000695525.1 Brassica oleracea var. oleracea
CCTAGCCAATTCTCAGCTTCTAGAACGTGGAAGGCGTTGCATCCTACACCAGCAACGGTGCCGTGGTATAGCTCAATTTGGTTCAAATCTGGAATTCCAAAGCACGCTTTCCATGCTTGGGTCTCGGTCCGAGGTAGGCTACCAACACGAGATAGACTTCTAAATTGGGGAATGAGTGTTCCCTCCACATGTCTGCTCTGCGGTTTAGCTGATGAATCAAGAGACCACATATATTTCTCTTGTTCTTATTCTAGGTCAGTATGGGATTCTTTCTTTACTCAAACAAGTTTTAATCAGCCATATACTTTCAGTGAGGTCATCA
>NW_013637846.1:0-322 GCF_000695525.1 Brassica oleracea var. oleracea
CCCAAGACATAGGTAACGGAACCCAAACCTTTTTGAAATTAAATCCACCTGGCATACTAGGGGACATATGTATTTAGACGCTTCATGAGCAAAATAAAATACAAAGATAGGGGTATGATAATAGAACACTTGACATCAAATACTAAACCCAAGATAGGGAAATATAAACTCCAATCCAGCACAGAGAAGCGAAATCTTTGGTAAACTAAATATGCGTGCATTAATACACAGAGATAAGTATTTACATTCTTAATTAGCCACACGAAATACATAATATCAGCTTCTGGTAATACAACAGTTGAGTATAAACACTAAACCCAAG
>NW_013637847.1:0-322 GCF_000695525.1 Brassica oleracea var. oleracea
TGCCTTGAGATAACGATTTAGAGAACCACCCATGGAGTCTTCCTTGTAGTTTTTCTCTAATAAAGCTCATGAGTTTTCTTTTGGAACCGCTTAGGCATTCAGGGAGACGAAGATAGAAACCTTCCCCCCCCCCTTCAGAGCTGATACCAAGCGCCTGCTTCAAGTCATCTTTGATGTTCTCTGGGACCTTCGCTCCAAAGATCACTGAAGACTTCGTCAGATTAATGATCTGCCCAGAGGCCTCACTTTACCGGTTAAGACAATACACGAGTTCGGTTGCTTCGAAAGGCGATGCTCTACACATTAATAAGCTATCATCTGT
>NW_013637848.1:0-322 GCF_000695525.1 Brassica oleracea var. oleracea
CTACACGAATGAGATAAATGAATGGTGGAAAGCCAACTCATTTATTTGCTACATCTAACAACCTACTTGACGTCTAACAATAAAGTTATAGTCTACTACAATAAATATAGTTATACATACAGTATAGTACATGTTAGGTCTGAACTTTAACGTCTAACCATGTTAGATATACATACAATATAGATGTCTAACTATGCGGTCACAGTCTAACTATGTCGTCACAGTTTGAACCTTAACATCTAACTATGCAGTTACAGTCTACAACTTCTATTACTGTTCTCACATATGGTTAACTTGTAAAATTATTATTTCTACATCATCT
>NW_013637849.1:0-322 GCF_000695525.1 Brassica oleracea var. oleracea
TTCTTTTTACATGTAACAACTAAAAATTCCACATTTGAAGTTGTTGGTAAGATAATTGATCCAAGTTAACATTGTTGCACCAAATAACAGACATTTATTTTGTAGATCCTTTAAATAAAAATTGGCATTACTGGTTAGCAAAAGACACATAAAAGCACTTTCTATCTCTGCAATTTCAGCTTTGACCAAGCTCTCATTGTACCATTCTCCAATATCTTACCCAAAATCATCCTTCTCAGAAACATTGCAAGTAAAATGTTTCGTATATTCTTCAAATAGTTTGTTATCTAGTGTAAGCCTTTTGCATATGTCTTCTTCTTAC